>NW_009597440.1:0-67002 GCF_000690535.1 Cariama cristata
TTTTTTATTTTCCTTTAAATTTTTTTTTTATTATTATTTTCCCGCACCCCTGTTGTCCTTTCCGTGTAGCAAAGCATCAGTAAAGCCGGGGCGCTGCAACGCTTTGGGGCCTACACGCAGTGATTAATTGCAACTTCTTCAACTTTCCTCTTCTGGTGTTTGTGCAAGATCAGAAAAGATGAGCCCGTGGGCAAATGTCAGAGGGAACTTGCCCATTTTTTCCTGTCTCTCGCAAAGCTCTCCCCTCAGCCTGGGGGGCTCGCCTAGGGCCAGAGCCGGGGGAGGCTGCTGAGATCTCTTCTGCTCTCGCAAGGAAACGCTGAAGCACGGATCATATTGTCTCTCTGCGCTTCTGGAGTCGTGTCTGGTTCTCAGTTGTCACTTTAGATGGTTGGCTGCTCCTGTTTTTCTGTGTAGCGGGAGTAGTATGTTTAAAGATTCAATTAGTGTTTTGCAAATCAAGCAGTGAAGTTACTTCGTTTAATTAATTATGTTGCATTTAATTAGCAGAGAAAAATCAATGCTGTTTTGTATTTTTTATTGTAAGGAATAGCTAGGCAGTTTCCTACTGCGGAACGTAGGGTAGCAGTCCGAATTGGGATGTGCAGGGTACAGTGTTCAGGCTTTCCAGGACAGCAGCCACCAATTTAGGAAAGATTCCTGTTTCAAAGGGGTAAAGCTAGTAGCAGTGCTTCCTTGTTTTGATCATTCGATCCTGGTTTGTTCTGGCTTCTGCGCTGCACTGTATATGAATATGTTCTCCTGTGGTACAGGTTCTGGAGCAGCCTCCAGGGATAAGCAGACTGGCTGCCTGGCAGCCAGCTTTTAAGTGCAGTACGTAGGCATGTTTCCAGCTCGTAGCGCTAAGTTACTGTCTAACAAGTGTGCATCACATCATGGGACAAATGTTATTCCCGAAATATCATAGGTTAATCTGATGCACGGTCCCTTGCATAGTATCGCAACATAACGCTTTGCTTGGGGATTCTGGCTATGTCTTCTCAATGCTTACTGGTATATTGCTGCAACTGTTCGTTCGGGAAGCGGGTGACTGAGCAAGGAAGGCGTTAGTAGCATATACAGACCTGGGGCCAGCTCTAAGATAATTGCCACTTGTTTATGCTAGAGGTGAATTTGGCTTGGGATTTTGGTAAATGCTGATAGCGCTGTAGACAGTAATTACAGATGCATAAATAAGTGATCACATTTTGTTTATTCGCGTGCAGTAAATAACCCTGTGAGAATAGTAAATATAACTCCACATCAGCGAAGCAGCGTGAAGAGTTCAAACGCGGGAAGATGACTCTGTAGACACACACAAACGCAGTGTGGTTCCATAAACAATAGAACAGAAAGGCCAAAAATACCATACAAAAATCATACGCTGCGCATCCTAGAGACCCGACCTTGCAACACACTGAACTCCCATTGAAGAACTCAAGACATCATGCAGGATCCAACCCCAGGTCAGTGCTGTAAATGTTCAGTTTTGAAGATGCAATGGGTGAAGCCTTGATGTGGAGGCATTCTTTCTAGTGGGTGTGTATCGTAGTGATGATTTCCTGAACAAGAGAAACCGTAAATCTGGAAAACTGCCCTCTTTCAACTGTTTGTACTTTCGTTTCTTTAAGGAGGGTATTTAAAAAGAAAAATCCAGTCCAAATGTAAGCTGGAGGAGAAGAGACTGGGAAGGGGAGGGAAGGAGGGCTGGAAGCTAGCTGCTTCAATGCAGTACAGTCTTGATCACTGTTTCTGAGTGTTTGAACTTCTGATTGACACAAGCAGTTTGGTTTATAGCATCACCAAATAAACACTGTCTATAATACCGCAGTAATTTTGCGATAATATTTGTCAAAATGTATACAGTAGCAGAACAAAGGATACAGAGTCATGAAACAAATGCAGGTCTAAGGTCTGCGTATTTGTGTACATATGAATTTGTTTTTTTCTTATGGGAACGGAAATACACGTGCAAAACCCATTATGCTGTAAATAAAATAGACTGTTGCCTGATAACAAGCCATCATGACAAACTTCAGAATGGGCTTGGGCTTTGGTTTGGGTCTCATGTCCATCTAGTCAAGCTGCTGGGAAAAAAAGTGTTACCTTAGAGGGTTAGATCGTTAGAGATCTTATGTACATCTGCTCCCTGGGTCCTTAAATGAAACATCTTGTTGACACTTATAAAAACCAATAGTAAACGAATCGAGTGAACAGCTACCATCCTGTCCACCAAGGAAGAGTGGACAAGGCTCTCTGGAGCCTCTCAGTACTGCTGTTGAATCAACAGAAGGGTCACTGTAGAGCAATTCAGAGCACTGCTTTGGAGTGAAGGGGATCCATCTGGTAATGTAGAGTACGACAATCTATTTTGTTTTCACAAGTATTAGACCCCCTCTTTTGTTAGGCTCTGACCAGGAGACTTCCAAATACTTCTTCAAAGCAGACCCTTCGTTAACTTGAAGAGAAGGAATGGCATCCAGTGTTTGTTTTTCTTTACTCTAGAACTGTGACTTTTCGTCTTCACTTTCACAAAATATTTGCTCTCAGCCTAGTTAGTCTTATAGTTTTGATCTAAAATCCAAAATAGAGATGCCAAGAAAGAGTGGAGAAGATCGCAGATTCTGCTTGGGTTTCCTGTTACCATGGCAATACATGGATTCCTGTATTTATTTACCTGATGGATTATATGCTCCAGGGAACTGAACTGTTCTGCATCATTCAGGGAGAATAAGGGAGCAGTTAGAGACCGTCAGGTCTAAAACAAAAGCTCTTCCATGAAGCAGGTCCATTCAAGAATGCCCTTTATTAAAACCAAAGAACGTGTGGGTGCCATACTTTGAAGATTCATGCTACTTGATGTTTTCAATCTTAATCTTGTGATTTCTTGCGGAGTTTTCACAACCCTTGTAAGCTTGCTTTTTCAATAGGTTTCTGCTAAAGGTTGTTTGAGATAACTGTTTCAAGCGTTAGCTACCTGGCGTGCAGTCAGTTATCTCTATTCTGCTCAGGACTCAATTGGATGTATTTCTTCCCAGCAGAGTGAAAATGCTGTTGTTTTCACCTTTTACTCCTAAGTGTTTCACTGATAAGCAAATTCATCTCTGAAGTCTCATCTGTTAGTATTGGTGGTATAAACTCTAGGGGTAATCCCAGGAGAACTCTGTTCTTAAGGAGAATGGCAAACTAGAAGAAACAATTCAGGAAGTCATACTATTCCCGTCTTCATAGGAACTTACTGTTTGTCCAGAGTCCTCCATGCCAATTTACATGATTCTGAATTGTGCATCTGTGAGTGTGTTTGTACTAACGTGAAGTTTCCTGGGGATTTTATTTTTGGAGAAGATATATTTTGAACTGTCATCATCTCTTGGATCATTCTATGGAAATTATCCTGCATATTTTCTACACCTGTACAGTTTTCTACAGTTTCTTTTTGTCTAAGTTATGCTTAGGTGAGTTACTAGGCAGAACTCTTTCTCAGTTCAGTTATGCGTTCACCACTGTACCATGTTCTTCAGTATAAACGAGGGCTTTCAAAGTAGAAATTTGACAGTTGACCAGTGTAAGTGCTGCTCTACTGGTGGTTTTCAAGCAAAGTAAAAATCCTCTCTGAAATGTCTTGTCCTGGAATCTGAAAATTAAACTCTTTGAAAGACTCGCTTCACAACCCTAAAGGCAATTCAGTTCCAATTCTTCCTTACTTGGGCTTTTAGCACCTACTGCGTTCTGCTCAGATAGTGACATCGCATGTGTGTTTTATTGTAACTTGTTTAAAAAGTATGAACAATTCAGTCTAGTTTTGTGAGAGGCAAAATACAGGTACAAGATGATCACTATTTAGTGTTCCCTGCAAAACGGCACAAAGAGCAGAATTTTACATTTTTTCATAAGTCGTCGTAGGCTTGACAGGTGTTCTGTTGCGTAGCTTCAGGACTGGAGTGCTCAGAAATGCAGCCTGCTGCAAGACTGAGATGGTCAAAGCAGTTGTAAGAAGGACGTGGACAAGGAGTGGAGAAAAAAGACAGCTGAAGTCTACTGGAATGTGAAGCAGCTGGGTTGTGCCTTAGTCAGTGAAAAAGCAGAAACTGGAAACAATTGCTAAATTTATTTTCAGCGCAAGCAATCGTTTTCCTTGAACCGCAATGACTAAATATATCTGTTGGTGTGATTTTTATGTGGTGGTAACTCTTACTGGCTCTTGCTAACCTCCTGGCAAGCAGAGAGATGAGCAGAAGTTCACTGTCAGTCGAGAGCGTAACACAAATGTCCCTCATCTAGGTCTGTTGCTTGACTTGCAGAGAATATTGCCTATTTGTAAGGGACCTGCAGGCTGTCAGCATGGCTGTACTTGTTGCAATGTATTGCATGAGTGGATGAAACCTGGGTATTTGTTTCTAGGGAAGGGACTCAATCTATAACTGCTTTTTTCAGGTTTCCTTGGGGTTTTGTTCATCTTTTGGGAAGTTTTGAATTGCAGTTGATACATCACCTGATATTCTAATAACTCTATCTGTAAGTGCAGATGGACTCTGATGCAAAAGTATGGGTCTTTTTTTTGAAAAACCCAACATTAATGCCTTATTTATTCCAAAGTTGAAACCCTGTGGGTAGAATTGGCGAAAGGAGCTGTATTGTTGACTTACAAATCCTTTGAAAGGAGAGCATTCAATTCAGAAACTTACAGCATCATAACTGCAAGTGAAGTCTTAGCTTTCTAGACATTGTTTTAAAGAAACTAGAGAGATGTTATACCTTTCCTTGGCAGAGGCATTTGACAGTTAATCAGATTTAATTCAAGCATTCAGTCATTATGTGTATTACAGGAGATGTCTAGGCAGTTCTCAGTTGGGCTACTGAGAGCTGGTAGCTGGAATTGTTTGTTAACGTAGCACCAAATTTGGAAGATCCTTGTACCCCAGCAAAGGTAAGATGATAGAGAGCATCTCCCATCTTTGTGCCAGATAAAACTCCAGAAACTATGTAGTATATTAAAATCAAACATGGAAGGAGTATTAAAATCACAGAGCTATTGCAAGAATATTCACTTGTGTTATTTCTCAATTTTGTCTAAACCAAAGCTTGGCTTTCATGGTGTACAGCTGAGAAATACAGGAGGTGGGATGAGGGGATGGTAATAGAGATCAGTGTGTCATTCTCAGTGTTTTAGTAGAGTTTAGAGGAAAAGGGAGAGCAGGTTGGAAGAAAACTAGGTTTATTCGCCTTTGCAAATATGAATTTGCAGCCCCAGAAGTCCAAGGTGTATAAAAAGGTAGCCAGAGAAGCAAAAAGGGGCATCACAAGCAGAGATGTTGATGGAATGGTTAGAAAGACCAGAAAACGAGCGAGAGGATGCCCAACCCACAGATGTTAGAAGAGGAGGGAATGGTGGGCTAAGTTGCTTGCAAGTAGAGCAGATAGGAACAGACAGACGGATGACAAAAAGGGAAAACGGACAAGGAGGAGGCTCCCGGCGGCTTTCACAGAAGTCTGTTCCAAGGCAAAGAGACAGAAGATTAATTTCAGCAATCCGGAAAAGCTGCAGGAATCCTGCAGGTTGGGACATGCTGCCAAAAGAATGTTCTGCAGTTCTGCTATTCATGTTACTGCAGCCTGACAAATTTAGAGCTATATTACCTGACCTATAGCATCCAGTCTTAAAAATACATATCCGATCCTTTCATATGGTGCATGGCATTGATGCTGATAGAGCAAACAATTTCATCTATGTGAGACAGAAATTATGTCCTTGCATACTCTGTGAAGCAACCTGAGAAAGCTGATGGATCAGATTATTGGTCTACTTTTATGTGTGTTGCATATTTCAGGTAAAGCTCTTCAGCTTTGAAACAGTCTCTTGATGTTAAATCTGTTTGCTGTTTTAGTTGCTACCATAGCTCACCTTCTCTGGAGTCTAAGATAATATTTTCATGTTGAGAGCAAGGAAGAAGTGAGTAGAAACAAGCATAAGAAAAAGATGGTCTGTATGCGAGCATTCACTTACTTAGTGTTGTGGGAGATACGATATCGGTGGTATTTGGGAGAATCAATTCTCCTACACTTGCTTTCTATTTTATCATATTTAGGAAAGTAATGTAAAGGATTGGAGAATTGACAAGAGCTGTATGGAGATTCTAAGCCTTGGCTAGCATTTTGGTTTCACGTTTCTTTCTTTTTTTTGGTTCCCCTTTTATACCACTGAGAGAGTCAGTTGAGCAGGGGTGGCACCCAAAGGAGCTATTTCTTAATTATGGGGCTGAGGCTCTTTGAATTAAGCAAATGCATGTTTTGCATTATCGTACTTTGCCTGGGTGACAGCCTCTGCTGCTTGGTGTAGAGCTTTTCTGGTGTCATGAAAATACTGTGCATTTTGTGATTCAAGTTAACGTTTTGGTGTGGCCATCAGCGCCCCTGAGGAAATACTAATTCCTTATTCTGCTGAGGGAGAAAGGTCAAAGCTTGCTTGCACTCTCGTGCTCTCATTCTTTCTCTCTGAAGGCTTCATGTGGGGATGCCCTTTGTTGCGTACTTAACATATTCACTGAACCAGTCCCATTTATATTCGAAACAAGATCTTTAATTTCATCCCTCACATGTACAAAAATCTTGGGTTTTGATAGAAAATAGATGAGAATTTTCTTTTTAGGCTTCTGGAAAGAAAGGAAAAAAAATCAGTAGAGGTTAAAATCAAAGAACAGTTACCCATAGCTGGTAAAGTTGGAGTAAGCAGATGCTACAACTTGGTTGGTTGGCTAAACCTTGATAGAATTTTACCAGGAGACTGGATATGAAGTTCTGTATCTGTTAAACTGTGGTTTGCAGGTAGTCTTTAATAATTAAAATGGGGGCAAAAGGAGTATGTTCACGAGGTACAGCATGCATTGTTTTATCCCCTACCTTTTGATGTTTTATTGTGCTTCTCAGTCTACCAATCTGTCCTGTCCATACTGCCCAGGAGGTGGTAAAATAGCCTCAGGAATTAGTTCCCTATTTAGAAAGTTTCCTTTACGAACCAAACATCATGTAATAAAGGGCACCCAGGGAAATCAATGTTTTAGTTCTGGTTGTATAGTACATTCCAATCAATTCTAGATAGCAGTGCTCAGTGAATCCATCCAGTGGTGGCCTTCAGTTAGCAGGAGAATGCTGTTTATCCCTGTTTGGATATATTTTTTCCATCTTAATTTTTTTAAGAGTATGTTTTCTGCGTTTCTAATCAGAAGAAGCTTTAAACTGAATTATGTACAAGAATAGTAAGTTTGAGGAACTAGGGAGGTCTACCAACAGGTTTAGTTAGAGCAGATCTATGAATTTCCAGGGACTTAGAGAAAATGTAGAGCACTGGTTGGTGCAGGAGGTGGTTTGTCTGTATAAATATTCTTGCAAAGGTCAGATGAAATCATATGTTAAGTCTGATGCCAGGTTTTTGACAGAGCATGGTAAGAGTAGTGCAGGGGTTGAGTTTACTCTCTTACTGCATGGAATTGCTTCTCCAGGGCTACTGCATGGGAGAAATTTGCAGTACTCAAAAACATTATGCATCTGAAAGTCACATGACTTTAAAAAAAAATAAATCTTGTATCTTTATGAGCAATATCTCGGAGAACATAACTGATAGAAACTGAGATGGGGAGTTTCTCTGTTTTCAGCTTAGTTTTTCTGTTTGCTCTGTGAATAGCTGTTTGGTTTTTGTCGCTGGAAACAGTGGCACTTCTCTCTCCTGCTCTGTCAGTCTGGTCCGTTGTAGTTTACAGGAGAGAGACTTCAGAAAGTTGTAGAACCACCCTGTTAAAATGTTCTGATGAATATAAGGAATGGTATTTAAAGTACATTGTTTACAATGAGCTGGCTCTCTCAAATATGGCCAATTTTGTGATATTCAGGTGTACGGTATCACTTTAAAACAAGAAACACTGAGTCTTGATGCATAACCTGGTGCGTCTGCTCACAGGTAAGCTTGCTTCTAATGTCTGTACCTCTCTTACTTAATTTGTAGCATCTTTTCATAAGGAAATAGTGATGGCTCGTCCATCCTCTGTTAGAACTCTTGGACCCATTGGCCAATTTCAGTCAAACTTTGCAGAGGAATCGATATTAGAAATTTATTTAGATTTCTGCACATTTTCTGAAGAAGACAGAGTAAAATGAAGAGACCATAAATACTGCCTTCATTATGGCAAAAGGGAAAATGTAGCTGTCCCGTACTGCGTTTGGCCATCCGGTATCAACTGCTACACACATAATTGCAGAATCACTAACACACATGGCGGTTCTTGCTCAGAGGGGTGCCGAGAAGCCAGATTTCTGATTTCTTTTGTTGGAAGAAGAATAGGTAGTTTCACTAGTTTTGCTGCTCATAGAAAAAGACTATTTATTTTTTTTAATAAGACCTGGATGATGGAGTTTGCTGAGTGATGATTTAACTGAGGTTATGATCTCGTGCTCATTCAGTTGCATAGGCATTTTGTCAGTCTAAACTTGTCTCAGTTTATCTTGCACTGTAAAATTCACAGGCATGAGAAAAATCTGACTGTGTTTTGAAAAAAAAAGAGAAAATTGTTCAATGAGCTACTCTAGTTTAACCTCAGCTGGATTAATTGATGCAACCTTCGTGTATAGGCAAGGTCTAGAAATGGACGGATATAAATTCTTTATTGCCTAGAAACTTCTCCATTTCTCCACTAAACTTCTTGCACCAGCACACATATTAGTTAAAAACTCTGTCATTTAAACTTTTACCTCTAAATTTATGAAGGTAAGGTGAATTCATGAAAGAGAGATTTATGGTGATTTGAGAATATCCTTGCTCAGAATTAGTCAATTTTGTGAAGCTGACTCAAAATTGCAGCCATACGGAAATAGATACTATTTTGTGTATACAAAGTCTAAAATACTTTTAATTTATGTATAATTTTTGTTCTAGTAATTTCTATTCCCTTGTGCATTCCAGCAGTTGTCAAAAGGATTTAATACTAGTTACATTGGCTTGGAAATGCTTTTCACCAGAGACTATAGGAAAAGCCTGTGGTGACCGTGAGTAGCATAGACCCTAACGCCTAGCATTTACCCAGCTAAGTTTGGGGGAGATGAATCCCAGCCTCGGGCAGATTTCTGTCTTGTTGGGAAGCTGTTCAAAGAGATTGTAGATATTGCTTGATACTATAGTTATGTGAAGCTGAATGCATTGATTTAGCCAACGGCTTGCTGCATCTGTGGTTGAGACAGAGCCGGGGAAGGCATTTCTTCCCTGCTGCCCTGGCTTTGGCATGCCCATTTCTCGCAGCAATAAGCAAACGTCCTGTTTGGCCATGGTGTTCACCCCTCAGACTGCATGACTCTCCGGAGAGGAAGCAGGGTTAGAAGACCCCCTTGCCTCCCCCAAAAAATCCCATCTTATATGCAAGTCACTATGGAGAGTATATTAATATTAATTAATACTTAATATTAACCCCGCTGCTGGTGGCGGGCCTGTGAGCTGGCAGCATTTTTATCTAATCTGCTGTTAGTTCCCAAAGATGAAACAGACACTAGACCTTTTAAAGTTGAATTTCTTTGCTTCCCCTTGTGCTGCTCAGCCCAGGGAGACGCGACGTATCACATTCCATCGGCCTATGATTTGGCATCAGGCTGAAAGGTAAAAACACTGATAAAAAAATGTTTTGCTGCTAGAACAAAGACTACTTGAGTTGTGAACGGGTTGGCTTGGAATGGGGAGTGCCAAGGAAAAGCAAAATTCTCTGGAAAAAAGCAAATATGTGTGTTTTCTGGGGACAGCTCAGAGGGGCCATTCAAGAGCAGTGAAGAGTGAGTTGCTGTTAAAAGCCAAAGTATCCTGGTAAAAATGACACGGCAAATGAACTCTTAAAAACCGTGCAAAGAGAGAATTTGGTTCTCGTTACTGTCTGTGTGTATTTTCAGGTAGTCTTTAAACAAAGATGGTTTTGCTCCTGTCTACGTCGGGTGAAAGCACTTGTATAAATTCTTTAAATATGCATTGGCAGTGCTTACTCTTAGGTTTTATCCTGAATTACAGCCTTGTTCATTAGACCTCAAATCTGAGGTGTACATTTCACTGCAATACTTCTAGGGCTCCCTGGAGACATCAGGTATACCGCAAGTGATACACAGGAGAACAACTCAGAGCTTCCATTTGACTGGCGGCCTGGGGAGCCCCAAGGTCCAAGGGATCAAAACCATCATTCGGACCAGACGTTGGTGTAACCCATGTCGTTGCCTGGGGTTGTCGGGATTGTTGTGGCTTTTCACTATGTGTGTAAGGAAAAAATGCTTACCTGGCAATTGACCACGGTTATCTGTGTTCATGGTTACCACCCAAATGTGTATCTTACACTTTTTGTTCTGGTTGGAGTTAACATGATAGAGAAGGGAAAAGTAAGGAAACATCTGAGGGATTAATTCTGGAGGTGGGCAGGTGAGTTTATCTATAAATCCTGAGAGTCTCTTGGCAACAAGGTGTGTAAGAGTGTTAGTAACAACAGAAACGATGTCAGAAGGTTGTTGGTTGCTTACATCATTGTTTTGATACTGCTCAAGTTCTGTAAGTACTTAGGCCTGGTATATATAATAGCCTCTAAGGTAACAGCCATCGGTCATCCAGTCTGTTGGAGCTCCGCTGGCAACACCCAACAAAAATTCCCCCATCAAGTGAAAGCATAACTGATTCCAAAATCATTCCCAGCATGCACGTGTTGTTAACATGGCTGTTGATCGAGGTCCTGATCGGAGTCTGGCATCCAGAGTTGGTAACTCGTGCAAAACACCATTCTCGGCAGTGTTGCCAGTGCTGTGGCTTGTCCTGTGGGGAGAGTGAACAAGCTGTGGGGTTTATTGCTACTGTTATTATAATTTATTTTTATCATTTAATACTTCTCAGGTGAGGTACTTCACATCTAAAGTCTTTGGCAACATAGTATACAAAGTTTCAAATATCATAATGGAGGAAGAAATCATGCTAGAAATATTAGTATGCAGTAGTATACATTTATATACATTATATATAATGAAATTGTTACTCAAAGCTCTTATATCCAGAAAAGTAACACTGGTTTGTGTTGATGCTGCACACTGTGATCTTAACCTTTGGGATGATAACAGAGCACAAAAACTGGCTCCTCCTGCAATCCTGTGCCCTTGAAGGAGTCATTTAGTTAAATTCCTTAATATTTTTGCAGCTGTGGTTGTGGTTTATTAACTGATGCTGCCTTGGAGAAGAGCCTGTGGCTGCAGCAGAGTTTTCATTACTCATCTGTCAATACTTGCAGAGTAAAACAAATGGGTCTGGGTAGAGAGGTTTCTGCTCTTCTATGTAAATGGTTTCTTCTTCTGCATCCCTGCTATTTTACCCAAGGAGAGGGTAGAGGATAGTTTTGATGCAGTACACTATTATACTGTATTGGATAGGAAGGTCTGGCCTGCTTTGTCTGTCAGGATTATTTTAAGCTATGATGTTTAGATTTTATTAAATGAACGAGAGGGAATTAAAAACATCTCTCTTTTCCAAAATGTTCTTACTTGTACAGCTGTAAAATGCCCTTTATCCTGAATCATACCAGCTGAAGAATCTCCAGATTTTCTCTTTTGCAGTGGGTAAAATGATTCTTGGCCAGTTCAACAATTGGCTTGACAGGAGAAATCCAGGTGAGTTTTGTTTGGGTTTGGTTTTGTTTTTTACAAAGTCCTCAAAATTGAAAATTAGATAAACCAAAATTACTATGTTTCTGTGTTTACTGATGCAAATTGCAAGTTTTGCAGTAATTGCCTCGGCTTCTGGGTGAAATGCCTGCATTTCTGGGTTTTTTTTGCATGATAATTGCAAATGAAGGGCACATCTTATTCTGAAGCCCCTGCAGAACAGGGATGCGTGCTCTGGGAGATGGAGACATAAATGAATTTCGTGCTGGTACAGAGTATGGACGAGTGAATGGAATGAACTGCTTTCGGAGCAAATGAGCAGTCGATATGAAATGCTTTGCTGGAATGGGACAGGGCCGTAGCAAAAGGATGAGCTGTAATAAGGAGAGGAGAAGGACTTGCAGAACCCAGGGTATTGACTCACTTGACTGCATGCTTCTCTTGAGTTTCACACTTGACTGTGGCAAATATTGAACAGAATAGCAGCCAGGCTAGTGAGCAAGAGCCAAAAGTCAGTGCTGATCTCTTTCTGTGCATGTGTATTTTGGGGAAAATACTGGAGTCCTTCTGTCCTTTTCCTGTTGTGCATTCTGTTTTGCTTAGTTTTTACCCTACTTCAGAAAATCATGGTGTGGCAGAACACAAGCATCAGTTCCCTATGCAAGAAAATGTAAAGAACTAAGGCCCAGCCTAGTAAAGGCAATTCATAACTTGAAACCTTATTTTTTGCCTCTCTGCCTTGGCTACGTGAACTGTCGGCTGGTAAAGCGGGGCCGGTTTCCTTAGCGCAGACCTTCCTTTTGTCATGGAGTTGCCATCAAATGTATTTTAAAGCCTGGCCTGTGGGAGACTATTCTGTGTTACCAAAACTGCTGCCAGACTGAGCTCTTGACTAGCTGCAAGCATGAGGACCTAGTTTGGAGATAAAAACCGATTAGTGGATAATCCCCCAGAATGAATAATCTCAGCCTTAAAAGATGAATTGCAGATGGTTTTGGATGAGAGAGATACCAGGTTTAAAATGTCATTCTTTCAGTAACCTGAATCTACTGACCTTACACAGCGTTGCAGAGGTCACTTCAGCTGAGTAAGAATGGAGAGGCTTGCCGGTGGTGTGCGGCCAGTGCTTCCTGTGGTCTGACCCCCAAGCCCCCAGTGTTATATTTACCTGGTGGTTTGAAAGGTCTTTCACTCCACAAAGTCAAGGAAAGCTTCCAAAATACAGAGAAGAGCTATCGTAAACTCCAAGTGAGAAGGATTAGTATCTAATACAACTTTTTAAACTATTTTCAAATTGGTTACGCATCTTTACCCACCTTTCACCTTTGAAAAGGTAACAGTAAACGTGTGTTTGCCTAGCTTTGACTGGAAAGCTTGCAAAAAATGAGACTGAAACATAAAACCAAGGACTATATGAGCAAGCTATGTCAATAAAGACCATCCTTTTGTGTAGCTATGCAGCTTATCGAATTACTCCAGCGAGAGTCTCCTTACAAATGCTTTTGTGTTTTATCTATTCACTCATCCATCTCAACACTTACAGTAACATTTCAGTCCTGTCTTATAAAGCCTGTGATTGAAACAAGGCTGTTCTTGGGCTGGTTAATCAACAGATGCAATTAATACAATGAGGTTTGTCTTGACACCCTGTCTCACTGTGGCGGCATTGTAAGCAGCATTGCTACGCGAGGAGGTCTCTGGTTGAGGACGCGCTGTACAGGGAGATCATTCAACATTTGTAATCATCGTAAAGTCAACATTGAAAGTTTCAGACCTCTTCTTAGCTGGCAGATGGACTCGCTGATGCTACAAGCGGCGTTAACAAAAGGGTAAATCAAAATCTGCAGCACTTCTAATTTATTTAACAGTTTTATAAAATGCTGGGATTTTGTTTTGTTAGAGAGCACCAGAAGTGTAAAAAGAAAGCTCAGATGGATTTTCTTCTTGTGTGAGTCTGGGAAGGTGGTGAAGGAAATATGATTTGGACTCAGATATTTATTCTTTTCGTAGAACAATGTCAGTCCCAGCCCAGTGCTTCTGAGATGTGTTTTACCCTGAGAACTTGTTTAAAACGTCTTCCCTTTCAGCTATTTCATTTTTAGCTGTATAGAGGGTGTAACCATTGTTTAAGGGAGTGTCGGTGGCATGTAGCCAGTTGATATCTAAACCCTATCGTGAATTGTTTTAAAGAGAGTATGATTTTCTGTACTGAGATATATTGATGACTTTTTTTCAAAGCAGGAAGTACATGCTGACTCCAGCAGTTGCCAGAGCAGCTGTTCATTATGAGTAAGCCATATGAAAAATCTTGTGAAAGCCTTAATATCAGTAGGAAGCAGTGTGAGCTTAAATGATCAGCACCAAAGTGTGGTTAAGCTGTATCAAGAGCTGCTTTCATATTTTCACTTGCTCAGAATTTTATATTGGAAAAAGTTTCTGAGTTTTATGGTATCAAAGTCTGTACCACAGTTTACAGAGTGGTATTGAACTTCAGGCTAGTTAATATTTGTAAAGGCTTGTCTGGACACTCCCCAGCCTCCTGCTCCAGGGCACAAATTTATTTGATTTATCCCATGTTGAGTTAATGTAGCAATTTCTGTCTCTGTCAGTAGGCATCTCAGCTGGCTCCATGGCTTTTAGCATTTTGTAGCATTGGAGCACCAGTGTTACTTAGGCTGGGTTTCTACCAAGTCCCGCCTTAGACAGGGTACATGCTTGAAATGCAGTCATCTCCCTGGCCTGAGTTTCCTAATCAGTAAGCTGGGACTTTTTTGTTACAGTCCGTCTCTGTTTTTAATTACAGAGCTGACTTTTGTCAAGACTGCTACATAGATTTCTGTAGCTTTCCACCAAAAAGTTTGTTTTGAATTAATGGACATTTCAGTGAATTTCTGTAGTTGATGTTTTCTGGAAAAAGAAATTATTATTTTGTTCCAAAAACCTGTGATCTGTGCCAGCTGAGGCACTGGGTGCTGGTGGGCTCTTCCTAGGTATGGGTAGCAGAACTGCTGACCTGTGGCTCACAAAAAACAGAGTAAGGAAGAAGTACTGTGCTCCAAACGTGAACCTGTCTGGAAGCTGAGTATGCGGAGATAAGCCGCTGAAGGGGAAAACCCTTTCACCTGTAGCTAATGTATTATACACGTGAACCCAATGTCATAGTTTCCTAGCTCAGCGTCTGAGATACTTCCAACCCAAGTTCAGTTACTTCCTTCGTTCTACATTTGAGCTCTGTGTTTGAATTGCTTTTCATTTTGTATTGTTCCTTGTTGTCTTTGATACCAGGATATGATCTCTTCTTTGTCACCCCTCACTGCCCTTTGTTTCTCTTAGATTACAGTTTTTTGGACGCATACACTCATGTTGCTTATAGTGCATCCTGTTTAAGAGCTTGTGTCACAAGGTTTTGATTCAGTGGGGTTGTCCTGGAGATGTATAGGGATGTGCCAGCAAATAGTGGTACGTGTGTCACAGCAAAGGAACACACATACACATCTTGCCCAAGCTATAGAGCTTCTCTTGCTGCTGAATGGGGTTCTCAGGCCGTGGCTCGTGAGGGTGGTAGCAATGGGAAATGTGGGATGTTCTGGCTTATTTCGAGAACAAGATTCAGTTTTCCCTTGATGCAATAATTTCATGAATCAAAAAGGAAAATGTGTAATGCTTAGTGTTTATCTGGATCTTTACATTTTTAAAGCATTGTGCAAGCATTTATTCTGTACTTTTGACTTCACCATGGGTGGTGATGGAAAGTGCTGTCTGTAGTGAGGTGAGAATAGTGAGTACAACTTCTGCCCTTGTTTCATTTACTGGTATGGTTTAACTTGTTCCTTTGGTCAGATGATGTCTACTTCTCCGTAAACTTCCGTGGGCTTTCTGGTTTATCGCTGGAGCTGTATACCCTGCGAGTGGGTTGTTAGTTCGTGTTTCTAAGGCATTTGAGATCTCATTAGGTAGTGAGGGTGGAAGGTGTGGTGGCATCTCTCCATTTGTGGGAAGATGCAGGTAATCTTGTGTGCACAGAGCATGCCACCTAGAGGAATGGTGCGGGCCGGCAAGGCTGTAGCCATGATTTGCTGGCAAAATTTGGGTGGCTGCGTGAATTAACTTCTCCAAGCAGTGCCCTTTGTGGCCCTTCCTCTAGGACGTTGACCAAGTCAAGCGTGAGAAGGCCCATGCACAGCTAGCTTTCCATGAACTCTTCTCAACAAACATTTCTCAACTTTTTACATGAGACTACTGTTCCCGATTTAGCCTCCTGGTTATGTGGATCCTAATCTTTCACAGAGGCTCAAGAATCTGAAATTAAGTTGCAGAGCTCACCTCATACTCTCTGGGAATTAGGGGGAGGAATCTAGTACAGGGTGCGATTTGATGGGCTAACACTTTCCAAGCTCTGTGCTTTTTTTGGCTTGCATGTTGCAATTTCTTTTGTGGGAGACTAATAAATTTCCCAGAAGATTATCCTAATTTCCAGAGTCTCAAAGTCTGAGTTGTAATTAAGCACTTAATTTGACGAGGGTTTTTAGATGTGTTGCTGGTCTACTGGCAGCTTGGGGAAATGCTTCCATCTTCAGTCCAGCTTCCCTTGTGTAAATTCAAGCTCAGAAAGCTGGTATATATTTAGAACTGGCAGAACTGCAGCCTGCCAGACGGGCCTCAGAAAATTGCTCCAAATCTATGCTTTCTGGGTAGATTAAAGCCAAATTTGAAAGAAGCTTGGCTTTTTTGAAGAAGTTGAAGTTAGGGTGATGGCAATTTTTCATTAACAACTGGGCAGTGGGAAACTTTAATGATACGTTTTATAGCTTACAATTGCATTGAGTTCCCCCGTTGCCACAAATGACAGTAATCTGTACATCCAACAGGGAAGCAATTATTTTATTTCTTGATCAGCCAGAGACTCATGATCATCCGGAGAGTCAGGGAGTTGTGTTGTCAGATAAGCACATGGCTTGACCAGAGAGTATCACCTCTTCAGGACAGAAATGTCTTTTTGATCCACGTTAGTCTTAGTACGTGGTGCAATAAGGTCATAATCAATGGCTTGAGCTCATAGGTTTTAATACACAAGTAATAATGACTGAGTAGAGATTTTTTTTATTTCATGCCATTTGAAATTACAGCTGCTAGTTGCCTCTGATTAAGTTTGTATCTCCTGCTAAAGTTTCTCTCTGCTGTTTAGGTAAAATATCTTTCCTTCCTCTTCTCTCTTTTGCTTCAACTTCTATGCTTAAAACCTCGGGAACAATCTTGAAGACTTTATTACACTGTGCCTTTGAATTGACCCCCATGTATTTTCATTGAGACATTAGGATGGCCTTCCCATTTCCTTCTATTCTCAGTTTAAATTTTCCTGTTACAGGAATACTAAAAAAAAAAAAAAAAAATTGATTTGAATTGCAGTTAGTCATATGTTAAAACAACCAGACTAAAGCCAGCAGGAAGAGCATCCTCTCGGTGTCAGTTTAGGAGGCCATGTGTTAATATGCCATTTTGGCTGTGGCCGGATCTCTTGCATGTATTGACCACTCCTGCATTTAACAGACCCGTTCTGTACCTGCCCTCCTTAACACGTACCCCTTTTTTGCTGATAACTTTCTGGCCTCCAGGCTACTGACAGCTGTTGTCCACTTGCTGCTAATTAAGAAAACAGCATGAGCGATGGGAATGTGGATCGGAGAGATTGAACCCCCCTCTCCGCAGCAAAGCGTTTCAACCTGATTAAAAAGAGTCTGACTGATGACTGCTTGGCCTGTGTTTTTCCGACTCTCTCTGTTGAGCCTCTCTGTAGATAGCCTGTTTGCTATCGCAGCTCGCATCTTAGGCACTCTCTGTATCTCTCTCTGTTTTTTAGATCCTGTAACAATGAGTAATGTCAGAACAGATTTGCCATTGAAAAGATGGGCACGTGTGAAATTTAAGCCACTATAAAGCCACGTATTTAACATGCAAAGCGTTGTGTACATCTGTGCTCTTATTCAGAAGTTCAAATGTAGGTCGTATTTGTTAAATAAAATGACACATACTTTGTTGAAAATTTAGAACTAGCTGCAAGAATCAAGATCATTATGAATTAACAGCACTTAAGTGGATGGACTGATGATTTCAAAGATTTTCGTTCTTTGTTTAAGGATTCTCCTTACTTGTTTTGTTTCTTTGTTTGGTTTCCTTGTTTTGGTTTTCCTTGTTTTGCATCAGGTCCCAGGGGGTGACCTTTTGTGCGATACGGTTATGCGGTGATTTTTATAATCCGGCAAGACAATGGGCTTGAACTCGGGAATTCCCTTTCTGGCCTGTGCTTCTGTGGAGGTAAAATGATAGACTGAGGTTAAGATAATACAAGATTGTTGTGTTAATACACAACCAGAAGATGTGAATTCAAGTAAGAGTGATGGTAATTTGGTAGAAGCAGCCTTTTCCTGTAACACTGATGCTCTCTGGAGCTGTTTACCCTCAGGAATACTATGACTCTCTGTATTTCACATTAGACCTCCAAAATTTGATCTGAATTCTTATCTGCAATAAGTGGGCTCTGTGTAGCCCCTAGCGTGCTTTGAAAGCATTGTCATTTGCTCTCATATCTGGAATATAATTTGTCTTCTTCCTGTTGTGATTTTTCTCATGCTTGGCTGTTACCTTTTACCTTGGAGATGGTTGTTTCTTGATACAGTAATTCAGCACAGTCAGAAGTTCTCTTTAAAAGCGCTATGTATATATAGGAGTAAAATGTTTATTTAAATTTAAAAAAAAATCACTGCCAGACTTGGCTCCTTAGGCGTGTGAAAATCCTTTAACAAATCATGTCTACCACAGTATAATTGAACAGTAGGAACATGTCTAGGGAGAGGAGGACGTACTTTGGACTGTATTTACTGATGTTCACCTTGTATGCCCATCGTTTTGCCACATGATCACTTTCTGAAAGAAGCCTTGGAGCATTTGACTTCAACTTTTCAAATAAAGAAGTGTTTTATATTTGTTTAAAGTTGAACAAGAGCTGCTCTACCAGTCAGTGTTACCGTGTATTTGCCTAAGCACTTTCAATACAAAATGGTAGGAAATGCAAAATGTAGTGTGCTTGTAACTAACTGAACTAGGCAGATTCTTTGGGATATGGGTGGTTCGGGGTGTGAAGGTGCTATAATGTCCTTGGGCAGCTTTTTGTTTTCACAAGAAGAGAGCAGATGCTGACATGGTACAAACAGAAGAGAAATCCTATCACTAGATTGGCCCTGAGTCCCCAAGCTGTAGTCTGTAAATAAAGTGATTTATGGGTACTATAGATGAAAACAGTATTTCTTTTTTACCTCCAAGCAAAATATTATTTTCAAATAGATCATCTCATTATTATTACTCTGGTTTGGCTAGTAATTTTGTAAAATAAACTCGGTAGACTTAATGTTAGAAAATTAATGGCATGATTTCTCTACTAGTAAGAATTTATGGAGAGTCCAAATCCCTGTCTTTCTTGCTGTGGGAGGTAATTAAGAATATGAGGGAGTGGTTTCTTGGTTTGAAATGTTGAAAGTGACTGTAAGCATTTGTGCGGTTACATCTGGAGAGCTTGTTAGGAATGGTGAGATTGGTTATGCTGGGTCATTTACTGTGAATACTGGTCATTTCTTTCACAGTAACCTGATTATTTCTTGAACAGCTTTGCCAAACTGTTTACTATCTGCTGCCTCTTGACTGGCAGTGTGTTTCAAGCTGATTATAAACATATTATGTGGCTTCAGGATCACGGCTAGTCTGT
Source organism: Cariama cristata (assembly GCF_000690535.1). Lineage (NCBI taxonomy): Eukaryota > Metazoa > Chordata > Aves > Cariamiformes > Cariamidae > Cariama > Cariama cristata. Next base: position 19,409 of record NW_009597440.1, read on the forward strand.
TTGTCCTTTAATGCCACTCACGGTGACATCAAGAATTGAGCTGCCGTCATCGAGGTAGGTCCTCCGCTAATATTGACATGTTTTTGCATCTGTTATGCAGATGCAGCTTTGCATGTGACTGATGGCAGGTGTCACTTGCTCTGAATCCCCACCTCTTATCCATTTGTGCCATGAATTTCTGGCTGTGTAAAATGAAAAACAATCACACGGTCGTTTCAGAGGCACAGAGATGGCACTTTTGACATTAAAGGGGCAAAAATACATGCTGCAAATTCCTGTGTAAAAATTAGATGCCTGTTTGGTGCTAGGTTAGGCTTTGTTTAGACTATTGTCTAGGTGTAAGCCTAGAGCTTTGCTGCTGGGCCCACAGTTGCCTTCCCGTCCACTGGTTTGTGAATGACAAAGTGTTTCAGTGGAGCTGGCACTTCTTTGTTGGGTTGTTTTGCAAATGCAGACCTGATTCTTAACAACAGAGCACAAACCAGGAATTTCTGCTTTACAATGGAAAATGTTGAGTTGATGTTGTTAGAGGGACAGGTTTAGTTCCTCTAATTTCTTAATTCCTTATAGTACCCCAGGAGTGTCCTTTAAATAAATAAAAATGAGAAAATAAAATCACTCCTCCTAACTGGGAGGAAAGAAATATACGCAAAAAATTTTGACAACAGGCCGCTGGATTGTAAGGAGAGTTCCTACAAGAAAAACCTCCTCCTTGGAGGTTTGTCATCTACTTCTGTTTGACAAAACAGAATCTTTTTATCTTTGAGAAACAGCTTCCCATATATATGAGAATTATCCCTAAATATTGCCTTTTGTTGCCAGTTTGGCTTCTAATTAACTAAATCCACTTTGCAAGTGGACAATTTTACTCCGAAGTAAAACTGTGCAGGGAGTTAATTTGGAATAATGTGTGTGAGTTTCCAGCCTTCACCTTGATTTTTATTGACTTTCCTGGATGAAAAAGCCCTCTCATTATAAAGTCTGAGCTATAAGGTTCTTGTGACTTTGAATGTTGGTACGTTTTATCATGATAAATGCTGGTGTATTATAGTTTAAAGCGGTCTCCCTGAAAGTATGGATTCGTACAGCTGCCAGAAAAGCAGCTCAGCTCTTCACCTGCTCTGTTCTCTGCCAACTAATGGCAAATTAACTTGACTATTCTTGAAGTATTGAAGTATTTTCTATGTACTTTTAAATTCTCTTTTATAAGTGATTTAAAAAAAATGAGAATGTCTTCTGTGAGGGGCGGCATCTTTCAAAGTTTCCATATGAGCGCGTTCAGTTTCATAATTTAACATTGTGACTGCTGAATAGAGTGTTGTTTTTTTATCAAATAGCAGCAATCAAACCATTATGGCTGTTTTGTACCTATGACTTATGTGTAATAACAAGATAGACAGGGAAATGATATTATTTGAAGTCGTATAGACTGTAGGAGCCTTCTGCAGAGGAACTCAGGACTCTCAACACATTTTAATGAAGCATATTTTCCCAAATCAAATGCCTTTTCCAAGATTCGTTTGAAACATCTTCCAGTTTTGCACTCTTTGCAGTAGATAGATAGCTGGTTTTCAGGTTAATGAAGAATGATGGCACGTTTAGTGTATTCAGACTTTGCTGAGTGCAGGGTTGCCAAAAATGAAGCAGGAGAGATATCTTCCATCTGTCATTCTTCTACAGATATCAGCAGTTTAGAAGTAGATGTAGCTGAGAGTTTATTTGCTGAGCTTCAGAGCAGAGTTCATGAGTACACAGAGGAAAAAAAAGGCAAAATTTATTTGTTTGTTTGGGGAGGGAGGCAAATTGAGTTTGTTGTGTCAATTTGTAAACAGGGTAGAAAAGAAAGGGAAGTTTCCCCAAAACACCTGCTAAAATAAATGAAGTCCAAGCTCAGATTGGAAATCTCCTTGTGAAGTGGTGCAGGGTGTTGTGGGAGAGGGCTCCTTGGGGGGAGCAGATGTTGCTGAGCTCCCGCAGTCAACGGTTGCGTCTTCAATTCCTCTCAACTCCCTCCCACAACACGTGGATATTTCTGCCAAGCAGCACCCCGTCTCCTCTCCTTCCTCCTGAGGAAAGCAGAGAAAATAGAAAGGTCTGTGGGGCCACCAGTCTGCCCCCCTTTTTTTGTTACTGCAGAGTCTCAGGCACATAATCTCTTAGGCATAAGTATTTTTTAGCTCATGTGATATTAGATAGCAATTACAAAGCTGTGGTTTTTAACTAGGCTGCCACAAAGCTCAGTACTAGATAATATTAATAAACACGGATCATATGTACAAAGTCAGTTCTGTGTTTGCAACATTATAGGTGGTTGTTTATTAGTTGAAAGATGGTTTACAGCGTTTCTTGTTGCTTTATGGCAGTGTGATTTTTTTGAACTCATTGGCTGGACCCAGCTGTAGACTCAAAATCCAACAAGGATGAAGCTTCTGCAGGGCGGTTGTGCATTACCAGTTGATAATATTAAGCCCAGAAGGTCTGGGAGGTATTTACCCTTCTAATAATGGCACCAAAAGTATCTTTATAAACATCTCTTTATGTCTTTGTGAACCCAGCTGGTGTGACATACTAAATCCACTGCAGAAGTCAGTAGGTTATTGAATGGTTTTCACAGTGAAAGAGCATAAAGTTAATCAGACTGAAGCTTTGACAAAGCACCGGGGTTAGCCTGACCAAGGAGGCAGAGCTCTCTGGAGGTGATGGAGCATACATGGCCTGACCCGACCTGCAGCCCTCCCGGGGCTGCCAGACCCAGCACCGCACATCGTCAGGCCTCGCGGAGCTGAAGTTTCTCGTTACAGACTAGTTGCTGTTTTCCAATCTGACCTCCAAAGCTCCCAAAGTATTGCTCAATGTACCACAAGCTGAAATTAGTATTGATTCACCTTTCAGGGCTGGGTGGCAGGATTGCCACGCATGTTGTGTTGCAGCGACTTAAATAGCTTTGGCAGTTGTGGTTTTGCTGCTTTGTCAAAACCAAATTAAATATAAATACTGTACAAAATTGTTTCTTATTCATAGAATCTTAAGGTGTCTCTGCCACAGAATCTGGGCACTAGGTTTTAAAACATGCTTTTTTTCATGGAGTGGATCGTGGTCTTTGAATGCATTCATGTGGCACCCTGTGCCTCCCTGGCAGGTATGGCTCTTAGGCAAGATCTCACTTTTGAAACATAATGCCGTGCTCTGCATGGGTTGTGATATGATAAGGGAATGGGCTGTTATTAAAAACCTCACTCAAGTAGCTGTTAATTCACCAAGATTTATTTGGTGATAAAATAATTGTTTCAGCGGGATTATAAGAGATGCAGAGATAAGGTTCAGCTTTGGTCTTGATAAAGTACAGTCTTAGCTTAGTCTCCTTTAGCTATCGCCCCGTTGTTGTATGTTACCGTTCAACGTGTTTCTTCTTGAAATGCAGGCCAGCTGGAAGCTCATTAAAAAATAGAAACTGATTCTTAGTAGGGCCCACTTTTGGTAATTTCCATTAAAGATAACAGTAACTGTTTAAATACTATCTGTATTTAAACAGATCAGGGTGATACAAGAAATAACATTGCATGCCAGCAAAGGATTAAGCTCCAAAGAAATCAGGCTCGGCTGTCCCCTTGTTAAGTGGGTTACCAAACTTGTCACTGCATTAGGCTATGTAATATTCCAAAATAGCTGGGGAATAGCTGCTTTTTCTTCAGCATTAAATTAACAAGTAAAATTCTAGCGGCTGTTTCCATGCTACTGAAGCCTCAAGTCTTCAGTAGGCTCAGTTGTGTTACACATGGCATGGATTCCCTCAGATTCCCTTCGTGTTTCTGCTGACGCTTGTACAGAACTGCAAAGGTTTGCATCTGTAGAAGTTCATTCTTCTCTATATTTTTTTAAGATTTTGTTTGTTTTAAAGTTGGGATTTGCTGAGAAGACTGGGGAGAACTGCAGGTGCTTGTGACAGTATGCCTTCTCCTTGAAACCTGTTGTCTGTAGGAGCGATATAACCAGGAGATTTTAATTCAGACACGAGGAGACAGGATAAAATAGAAAGTTGCCACAAATAATTGTTTACTGCTAAAGTAACTTTTACTGTTTATGTGCAGTAGAGTGAAAGAGAGATGTCCCACTTAGACTCCATAAGATACCCCGTGTTTCCTGCCATGATGGTCTAGAGCAGTGCTAATCCTACAGCTAACAAAGACGTAGCTCCCTCCTGGGCTGTTCAGTTCAATTAACATCTTGGTTTCCCCTTGCTGGAGGCGCTGATGTTTCAAATTGTGCTTATAGAAGACAAAGATTTCCCACTGCCTGTAGGCAGGCAATAAAACTGGTGGTTTGGTTACAGATCCTATCAGGTATAGAATAGGGTATGGAATTGAGGATATGGCCTGCGGCTTCTTAACCCTTGATGCAAGCAGCACAACAATAACATTATTGTTATAAAAGCAGCTTCTGACCTGATTACATCAGAAATTTCACACCTGCGGTGCCGTTGTATCGCTTTGCACAAATGCTCGTCTGGGTATGTGGAGATAGAGAGCTGGCCCTTTGGGGCGATGGGGTAGTAGTACTTCAGAGTTTAGTGATTTGCATAGCCCTCCTGCGATGCCTTGTTTTATTGAATAAGCAGTACTAGGGAAGTTTACACTGCTATTGCAGTGCCTCTAGGAGATAGTGCTGGCCTGGTTCCTGAAATTCATTTTTCTTTCTTTTGCAGAGATGTGAGCCCCCAGCATGGTGCACTGGAGTTGTGCAGACATGTTTAATCTTACTGAACCGAGTATCTGCTTTTCAGCATCTGAGCCCCGAGGACACAGTGCTAGTCAGAACAGTGAGAAATGAGGCGTCCTTGCAGAGCAGTTAGCTCATCTCTTAACACGCATAGGAAAGGGCTTGCAGCACACTCTCACCTGGACTGTTGCCCTTAATCCATGGCACTTGCTAAAGAAGGAAATAAAATTGAGCATGTTTAAGCAAATGCTTTCCATGTTTTGATCTTATTTCTTGTGCTCAGCTCAGATGAGTGTGGGCGGTGGCTTTTGGGCAGGGTATAAGGTTCCTCCCAAGCCTACTAGAAAAGAGGGGTTAGCTTTGCAATTCAGACTGAATGTGCAAGAGTCTGTAGTCAGAGGTCAGAAATAAAGATGACTATAATTAGTAATGTCCAAAGCAACTGGAAATTGTGTCAGGCAGATCCAAGCCAGCTTGTCTTTTTTTTTTCCATCACCTAATGAATGAGAGCTGAGGTTACTCTCCAAGGATGAAAGAGGGCTGAGATTTTCCCTTTCAAAACTGGTGCTGTGGGGCACGTGCAAAGTCAAGACTCTCATTTACAACCTTGTTTTTCAGCTATTGAACCTGTAGGCAGGTTATGAGCAATTAGGCTTTTCCCTAAAGCATCTAAAATAATGCGTTTCTGCTTGCCATCCTCCAGAGTGCCAGTGACGACATTCTGTCACCTTGGAGATGGATAAACAGCTTCAGCAACATTGGGTTATAATCTTTCAGGTCTGAGTTTCAAAGCTGACAGCCGTATGACTGAAACCCAAGCCTAGCAAAGGTTTTTCAACGTGGAAAGTGTCTAAATGTTCTTGAGTAAAATGAGAGGAGAAAAGAAAGAGTTTAAGCGGAGCTCAGTGACACAGCTTTTTGCTTGGCCATGGCAGTAGTGGGAATGAGACGAATTAGCTTTGGCTCACATGCTCCCTGCAGTCTGGAGTGACTTGGGTAGTGCACACCCATACTTGTGCCTGCAGGGCTTTATTTTTAGATGTCTGAATCACTGTCATGCCTATATCTTCATAAAGCCACCAGACGAGCGGGGATGCCCACAGACCCCTTATTAAGTCATGTTTAGTGAACAGAGGAATTCGACAGATTCCGTCGCAGCCATTGCAATTTCTGTGTTCAGAGTTGTTTGCTGAAGTAATGCAGAGGCTATGACTTGTAGCTGGATTTTTTTTTTTTCCATTTAAAATTAAATGTTTAGTTAACAACCTTGGTGGTTTTTATGTGTAGAGCAGGGTGAGCATGGACCACAGTGGTCATGTTGATGTTGGAGGCTACTTGACTCTCTTGTTGTTTTAATGTTGCTGGCACAGGGGGAGTTACGAGTCATGTTACCAGTGTTGTAATCCCATTAGTTCTCTGGGGCTTGCAGGGCTGTGCAAAATCAGTACTTAAATGGGAAATTACCAGAGACTCACCAGATGCTGCACAAGGGTTTGCTAGTGATTCGGTAAATGGCAACATTTCTGCTTGTGAGTTGAAATGGAACCAATCTGCCAGAGCAGCTTTCCTTCAGATAAAGCAGAACGAAAGTCCTGTCTGCTGCTTATCAATAAATTACAGTCTCTTTTATCATAAAGAAGTCCCAAAGCCAGCTTTGGTGTGCTGGAGGAAACTGAACGTGGGTAGCAAAGTTCTACTCCATTAAATCCCTCCTTGTTCAGTTAATTGTACAGTTTTGGTTTTGTGGGGGTTTTTTTTGTAAATTGGTTGGGTGGCATTGCTGCAGTTTTCACCAGCTAAAGGATTCCTGGTTTATGTGGCTGCATGCAAGGAAATTTTGATCTTCTGAAATACTTCAGGCTAAAAGAGGGCTAGGAGGGAACCTGGTCGGCTGCTCTGAACTTGCTGCTTGGTCTGGTGCATCTTCTCTTCCTCGCAACCTGAAGATTTGCTTCCAAATATGAAGCTGGAAGGAAGGAGAGCTGTAGTACTAATGCACCGTAAAATTAATGTTGTTGGCTGACCCAATCCTTTTCCCTGCAGTCAGGAGACATGGCTGAATTGATAAGTTGCCCTCTGTGCCTCCAAATTCCCTCGCAAACACTGTGAGCTGTTTCCACATGAGGTTGCTGCAGCTGGAGATGCCTCATTCATGGTTGCTTAGAAAGAAAAAAAATTCAAAATAAAAATGTGCTCTCTGACAAATAAAAATGTTTTGCTTCCTCTGGAGGCCCCAGAGGGCGGCATAAAAAATAATGAAGCCTGTGAGTCAGTGAGCATTGCCTGGCCAGCTGAGAGGGAACTGAGCCTCCCTTTTCCATAGAAGTTTGTGTGCTGTCATTGCACATCATTAATGCTCGCTGGTTTATGCTCATTCACTGTAATGTTGCCAAAAAAGAAAAAGGGCATTCGGTCTTTCCGCTCCCAAAAGCTAGCTGCTTCGATGGTGACGTGATGTTAAAGGAAAAGTTTCTTTAGCGCTCAAGAACGATTGATTCTCGAGCTGCCCTTCCTCCACCGTTTCCCTCTAAAACCTGGCAGCTCTCCTAGCATTCAAATTCCCCGGAGAGGGACTTGGAGCAGCTTACAAACAGCTCCACCTAAGGTACAAAGGTTAGGGTGGGCAAACGTCCTGATTGACACTGGACCCTCCCTTTTTTTTTTCCTTTCTGGATCCCCTACCGGGTCTTTTTTTGGTTTCTGAATAAATTCTCTTTGCCTCAGTCCTTGGGGGTAATGGCAAAGTTGAGAAAAGTAAACTCATGGAGATGGAAGTGGTAGATCTGAGGCTTCGGTAGCGTGCTCGTGATGCAGCAATGATACACTTCTACGTTTAAAAGGGATATCTTCATTCTGTTCTGTCACATTCTGTCTTTTCTGCATTCAGGATCCCAGTTCATCCTTTTGACAACATACAGCATTACACAAGTGCTGCATATCAGCACTTTTAGACTTCTAAACATCCCCAGGACTTCTGGAGAAAGAGGGCGTGAAATGTAGCAGAAGGCCGTTTGCAGCGTAATGCAAGAGCCGAGTTACACATTGCAGGTGTGAAAAGGCCGAGAACGTATCTGGGGTTCTCCTCATCTGTTTCTTCAGCCCTCCTTCAAAGCCTAGTTCTTCCTTTCCGTCCTCATAGCTACACGCTGGCAGGCTTGAACATTTTGTCACAAGAAAGACAGAGATGCCCTCCAACACAAAATAATTAAAAATTATTTATAAAAGTGCCCCTGCAGTAGCTTTCTGTTGCCTGCAGCCCACTGGTGAGCTTCACATCGTGCCTCCTGCGTCGACTCTGCCGGCTCTTCTGCGGAGGAACTCGGCTGTTGGGAGAGGCTATTTGAGTTTCAGGTTAGAAAGATGTTTCTGCAAAGCTCAAAGGCTTTGGTTTTCAGGCAATCACTGTAATTTTAATGTTTGCATTACAGGAGAACCCGAAAGCTTTAGCCAGGGCAAAGACCCCACAGATCCGTGTGCTTGCAAGTATGTGATAGATACAGCCCTTGCCTTGAGGGTGGAAGGAAGATGGTTGGGAATTCTAGCGATATTCATATAAAATCTTGAAAGACCTATGCTTTGTTGCATGTTTCATGATTATTGTGGGATGCTCTCATGTGCCGATCTGTCTATCCTGAATCACCTGTTCTCCTGCGTTTCTGACAGCAGAATTGGGTCTAGAGGAGCCAGAGCCATCGCCTCGACCTCGTAGCCTCTCATCAGGTACTGCATCACAGCGCCAGACATCCTCGGCGGAGAGGTCGTTTTGAACTATAGCTCGTTATTTTTTCCTTTTGCTTCAGAACTCTTAAAGTCCCTGTCAGCTAGGGTTTAGCTGAAGCCTTGCGACTTGCCTTTTGTCTTCTACAAATGATGGAGCTGAGCCCAAGGGAACAAATGCCATTTTAATGGGCATCGTTGTATAACTCATTGCATAAGTCACCTCTGCCTTCAAAGGACTTGTGGCATAAATGGCAGGAGCGGTTGATTAAAAATGTGCACAATAGCTTCATTATGACATGGGGAGAGATGTCTGCTGTTATTTTTAAACTGATAGCCTTTAAATATGTGCATCCAGCAGAGACCCAAATAGTTTTTGAAAAGGGAACCATTTGTGGGATGGGATTTTTAGACTCCACTTCATTCTTTCTAATGAGCCGCAAGAGTCAGTTCAAGCTGGAAAATGAACTATAACCCTTTTTTAAGGCTTTGTTTCGCCTAAGGCTGCAGGGTTTTGGTTGGAGAAGATGGAGGGTTTAGGTTTTCAGGTGAAGGAAAGAAAAGGTACCGTATTGTAAAGTTGGGGTTTTTTTTAATTAAAAAAAAGTCTATTTTCAATTTGTTTGATAAGATCCAAGTACTAGTCAAGTTGAACAGTTAAATTGCCCGTCCCTGCTGCTGGAGCCTGCCTACCGTTGAGGTGTACCCTAGTGACAAAAGCATGACCAGGAGGCCCAGAAGCAGACGGGGGGTTATTTCCCATCTCTGAAACCCCGCATGTGCTGGTTAGGTGCAGCTGGCGTGGAGGGCGGCCGGTAGGGAGGACCCGGCAGCTGGAAAGTCTGCTATGACTTAGGTCTGTAAAAGGCTGACCTTTCACTTTGACTTTAAAGTAAATAATTTGCTGCTGGGTTAGGTTGGTGGAATTCACCAGCTTGCGTGTGTTTTGACTTAATTTCTGGCGTTCGTTGGAACCCCAGTGGCAAGTGACTGTTTGGCTATGGCAGCAGTGGATGTTGGGCTTTTGACTTGCCGGCTTTCTCCTAAGCAGCCCAGTTTCTTCGCCCACAAGCACATAAGCTGATTTATCTGCCTTCCCTTGTGCCTCTTAATCCACTGTCATTTAAAAGCTGCAGTTCTTTCCTCACCAGATGTAGCTTTCTGTCAGCAAACTGGCAGGCAGCAGCGCTTTGCTGGAGCTGGTGGAGCTGCCAGGGGACGAGGTGGCTCCTGGTCGGCCATGGCCTCCCCATGGGGGGCTCGAGGGGTGCCCAAAAAACCCTCTGGCCACACCTGGCAGTGGGGCTGCTTGGAGCAGGCACATAACGTGAGCTTTCTGGTGTTGCGTGTGTGGTCGGACCCCAGACACGTGCCGGTCGGGGGAAAGGAGCCTGAGAGCTGAGCAGGGCCATGACTCAACAGCTGGAGAGCGTTCAAGCACAACGGAGCGGGAGTGGATGGAATTAGCAATGAAAAGAGTGACGTATTAAAACTTCCAGTCAGAAATCAATAAACTCAAATCCATAGTAAAGTAATTTTGAAGGGATTTTTTTTTCCAGTTGTGTGCAGCAGCAGAGCATCCAGACAGATGAAATACAAGGGGACAGAAAGTCAGCAGTTACTTTGAGACAGAAACACTTTGATACAACAGTATTTTTTTTTTTTTCCCTTCCAGTTGAAATCACTCCATCGAGTTTATTACCCTGTCTTTTCCCATTCATCTTATAAATATTTGGACGCTGCATGTAAGTTGAGTACAGGGTCCCCTCCTCCTGCGCACCAGAAAGGAGAAAGTTGAGAAAGCCTGTGCTGGGACGCCAGTTAAACACTGCCGGTTATTCATCAGTAAGAGGCGAGGGTAATATGATAGAACGATTTCCAGCGTGCAGACTACCAAGCTCAGGAGCAATGTCAATGCTGCATTAAGGGCTTTGATTACTGTATACAGGCAGAAAGGAGCAGAGGGACAGGAGAAGAGGTTTTAGCACTGCCGTGGCTCTATTTTCTGCTGCTCTCTGTACGTTATCAAATTATTTGATCTGTAAAGGCATGCTGTGCTATTTGAACTTTTAAAGTGGACAGGCATAGGACGCGTTAGATATTTAAATTAGGATATAGTGTAAAGAAAGTGACTTCCTCAAAGCAGACCAGTGCTATGGTAACCAGTCTAGGAAGTCTTGCTCAGCTGTACTTTTTGCAGGAGAGTTTCAGTCTTCATCTGTAAAAGCTTAGGTAGCTTACACCTTTGAGCTAGAATACCTTCTTATTTAAGTGTAACTTCTCTTTCATACCACTTCATCCAGATTCATGAAAATGCAAATTCTGTTTGTAACGCTTGAATGATGTATCTGCTTGAAAACTGTACAGCCCATCATACCGAATAATGTCTGTTGGCATTCACTGAATATAATCACAGTAGCTCCTCTGCTTGATTCATGAATATGGGGAGAGGGATGAGGGCCTGCAGTTTGATGGAGATGCTGTACTGGAGTCACTGACTCACCCTCTGCTCTGTTTAGACAAGTTGCTTCACCTTTGTGCCTGCTTCCCAGCTGCAGGGTAAGGTTAAGACCTAACTGTTTAAGGTTGAGAAAGAGATGTTTGTACTGTGCTTGGAACAAGAAAAGTGCTATTTTAAATGCTAAGTGTAATTGAGTGTGAGAGAATATTGGTTTGTGACTCATTTGTTTAACTGCAAATGCATCAGAAACTTATGAGCAGATGAGATCTGGAAAATGCTTGTTGTAGATGGAAAGACATGGTAGTAAAAAGCTGCATTAATTTGTGATCTTCAAAGCAAGACTTAGCAGGGCTGTTCAAACAAATGTCAGCTGGTTTGCTTCATTCGTGCTATTTTAGGAAGTTCCTATTCAGCTCCAGCCACTTGCTCCTGTCCTGGCCCTGTAGGTCTGTGTCCCCTCGTAGCGTGGCACACAAATGATTCAGTGTTTGATGTGACGGAAGGTAAAGAGAGCGAAGGGCAATGGTTAGGCTGGTGGTGGTGGTGGTGAAGGGGATCTGCTGCCAGCAGAAGAGAAACTTTCTCTGGTGACAAGACATCCCCTGTGGGAGATGACCTGACCATGCACACGCATTGGTTCAGCCGTTCGGGTGCTTGCCCCATAAAGGTGGGTAGAGATGTCTGGTGAGAAGGAAAAAAGGAAATAGTAGTCTTTTGAAATCTTTCTCCTTTCCAAATTTCTCGTCCCTACAAGGCAAAACTATCACCATAAGCAACCAAGGGTTTTGTAGGTACTGAACATTTTCGTACTCAGACTAGCAGTTTGGATCTCACTGCAGTCCATGGAGGAGCCAGATGCAATTTGTTGCTGCTACCATTATTTCCCTGTAGATTAATTATTGTAATTGTTAGCCAGTTCTTGAAAAATAAATTCAGAGCCATGACTTCTCTTGGCAAGCATGCGTATGAGTGCATGTATAGAAATTCTCATCTGGTGTACAAAATAAATACAAATTATTGTGGGAGGGTGGGGGGGGGCATGCAAGGGCATTATCACGGCAGCCAGGAACTGTTTTCAGTGGTGACCTTCAGCACCCTGTGGAGCCGGAGAGGTTTTAAAGGTTTGGAGATCCCCTTGTGCATCTAAAGCAGTGACGTAAATTGCTGCTAAGTTAGGGTGCCAGCTGCTGTAAATGATTCTTGAGTGGCCAACTGATATGTCTGGATTTATCTGCAGTGACCAAGGTTTTTAGTGCCTCCCTCCTCGGTGCATTAAACAGGACTTTATGATAAAAAGAAAACTTTGAAAAACATTTACTCCTGTAAATGGAGAACAGGTCTGCAGCCAGACTAGATTGGAATTGGTGCTGATGCGGCTTCCATTAATAGGATGCCTGCAAAATTTTGATCTAGAGGATGTAACTAACTGGAGTTTTGGCTCTGGTGAAGGTGTTAATAGCAGGGTCTTAGCACACTACCAGGAAACCAGGTTTAAAGGGAGACGGCCTTTACGGGGAGGCATGCACAGGTTCCCTTCCCTTGAGTTGTGGTTAGGTAATTTCTGAGTATGAGGAGCGGTGTTTGCGCTGCAGTGTGGTATTTAGCTTCTGGGTGCTAGATTTGACTCAGCAGCCTTTTCAGTTTGCAGTCTGCATGCTAACAAGGTGGTGCAGTGCTGCATGCATGGGACTGTGTCGTTTTGACTCATTACAGCCGGTGCAGTCAATTCCCAAATAATCTAAAAGAAAAATGAAACCTACAGCAAAACTGCTTACTTTTCTTGATAATGTAGTTAAAGACAAGTTCGGTATCTTCTGCTGAATTATCTGGGTCACTAGAGAGCAATTCAGACCTTCATTTATTAAAGTGCTCTTTGCTCAAAATACATTCTAAATTGCTCTCTACAAGGCGATTTAGTTTTATGTAGCTTTGTGGCTAAACACATAAAAATATATTTCAACAGTAAGTCTGCATACGGCATGATTGCAAACCTTTGAGACTTCTGCTTTTAGGTATTCAAAACCCCATGAAAATAGAATTTTTGAAAGGGTTAAGAAGTTCTGCAGTTAAGCTCCTTCAAGGATGCCACGGTATTGAGGTGGTTTCTCCGTTCCCTGGTTTGTCTGGTACATTTGAAGTGAAATCCATTGCCAATGACAAGGGCTGGCATTTTTGTTCAGATTGTCCATGGAGCCACATTCAAAGGGGCTGGAAGCAAGTGGGTAGGGATCAGCCGCCCCAGAAGGGCATTATGTCGGGACTGTGTTTTCCTTTCCTGAAGCAGCCACCCGTCCTGGTGCCAGGCAGAACCCTGCCTGCGCACCCACGGTGCCTACTGACTCCCAGCCAAGGCACGGGCAGGAGCTCTGCTCTGCCAGAGCTCTCTGAACAAGTCACTTCAGCCCCTTGACTCAGTTCTCATCTGCAAAAGAGGGACGATGATTACCCCCTTTGTAAAGTACTTTGGGATCTGCTGGAGAGAAGTGCTTTTAAGAGAGGTGGTGTTCTTTTTCTCTCTCAAGGCACAGAGCAGTAGCAATCCCACTGTTCCTGCCCTTGCACTGCAGCGTTGCTGCCTCCGAGGGGAAGCAGGAAATGATGTTGTGGTTGGAAACATAATAAGAGAGCCACAATTTTTTATTTTTCTTTTTTATCCTGTTTCACTCAATAAATTTACATGGTTGCAATGTTTTTCATAGGCTGGTCTTCCAGATAATGCTGTAACACAATGTCCCCGGTTTCAACAAATTTACCCTAATCCAGTAACGCATTTCTGTGTTTTTCTAGATTCTGAGCGTTCCCATCTCTCCTCGTTCACTATGAAGTTGAAGGGCAAGTTTCATTCCCCAAAAATAAAGAGAACCCCTTCAAAGAAAGGAAAGCAAGCTGACCTGACAGTGAAAACACCAGAGAAGTCAGCGAACAAAGTAAGCAGATGAAGGACATGTTCTGTTAGTCTTGCTGGTTTCTTGCTTGCTGGTACTCAGTTTATCAAAATCCGGTGCACAACTTTGTCCTCTGCAGAATTCTGCTGATTTTTCAGGGATCCTCAGTGTTACTTTATGGTTAGTTATAAACTGCACTGTGTAGTATAAAATAAGCGCAACTAAGGCATGTACTTCCCTTTGGAGAGCCTGATGAGACCTCCTTCCTTAAGCTTTTAAATATCTCATTATGGAATGTAGTGTATGGCCTGACACATCCTCCCCACACGCACACCCTGTGGTTATGCTTAAAGCTTCCAAATAACTGCCTGGTTTTGGGGTGTGATCCTTTTAAAAACCCAGAAACCCAGGCAAGCCAATCCTTGAAGTTGATCCAAAGATGTGCTCAATCTCTGACGACATCAGCAGGGAGAGTCAAACAGATGTGCTCAAGCAGCTGCTGATTCCAGCACACCATTCCTCAGACCCAACATACTTCAAGTCCTCTAAGAGCTGAGATCACCACACTTTCCCAGCACAAACCTATCAAAGTGTTATCTCCTCTGCTGTTGTGACCTGATTATGTAGACTGGAGACTATCTCTGTAACAATACTGTTGCAGTTGGTCTTCAAGTATAAATTTAAGCCAAAAGTTAAGAACAGTCGAGGTTGGTCATGATAATACAAAATCTTTCTCAGTTGTTCAAAGTCTCATCCAATGTGCAGTGCCAGACATGCAAACTTTTTTAGATTATCTTTGCTGAGGATTGTTGTAGTGTTATTGAGAGCAGTCGGCAAGATGCAGTTATCTTACGCTGTGTGATGCGCTTAGCACCCGGAGAAGTCACTGCAGGGCTTCCTAGCCCTATTCTGCACTATCCGGTGGAAGATGATGAGGTTTTTATTTCCCAGGCTGTAGTTTTTTTTCCCTGGGATGCTATGGATATGCTTTCTAGGGAGCCAAGCACCTTGCATTGCTGACTGCTCTTAAAAAATAAAATTAAAACCAAAATCTGATCGTACTCCTTGAAGGCTTTTAATTCCAATGATGTTTCAGGATGGTGCATTGAGATAATTTAGAGGCCTTCCTTTAAATTGATATGTGACCACAAATTAAATAAATTAGAAAACGGAGAGCCCTTTTCAAAATGCTGTTCTATAGTAAATATATATTGCCATGTTAATAATAGGTGAAGCTTTTGCTTTTCTTTCTTTCCTCTAAAAATCAATGCAAGAGGATTTACTGATAAGGCATGCTAGAACATGTAAACCTTTTTTTTTTTATGTACAGATTGGGATTTTTTTATTGAAAAACAAAACACTTGCAATAATTTTTATTACTGTATGTGATTATTTAAGCTGTATGCATTTTTACACTGTGAAATATTGTTGATTTCTGGCTCATGTCTTGTCTATTTTAATAGCTACTGTCCAACTAATCAATCAGTTGTACATCAATTGGATGTAGCCAGCTTATTAACTTTGTGTGGACGGAGTGGGGAAGAGGATATGCCTGGATTTTCACCAGGTTCTCTCACTGGAATGTAGATATCAGTTGACAAACAGGCGATTTTCTGTCAGAAGACGCACTTGATAAACCAAATATCATCCTTTCCTCCCTCTTAAGTACTCAAGATGCTATTTTTATACTCTTGAAGTAGATAATCACTGTAGAGCAGAAATAGCAATACCAAAAATTAATGTAAAATCACTACGTGTAACCTGAAGGTTATGCTTGACCCCTGCAGTCGTCGTCTTCTCCCCTTCCCCTTTAGACCTAGATGCAGGGGGGCAGCATAGGGGGAGTTTTTTTCAGAGCCTCCTTTTATCCCCTGGACCCTGTCTTTGATTCTTACCGTAGGGCATACTGAAGGAACAGTAGTGTCAGGAACAGTATATGGAAAGTTATAATAGGTTTTTCACTGCGAAAATGCAGGGGAACAAGTGACTGTTCCAGCTTTTGTAATCAGGTGTATTCCATACAGCTCGCTGTAACCCGTTCTGGGTCAGCTGTATCTCATACATGATGCATTTGTAACGATTATTTAAGGGAAAACTTTAAAAAACATGCAAAAATACCTATATGTGTCAGGCAGGCAGTGGAGTGGAGAGGAGATGCTGTTTTGCCCGAGTGTTAAGTTTATCTCATTTAATGCCCAGAAGGGAAATGGGTGAATCAAGTGGTCCTGCTGCTTTAGCAACTCCCACAGTTACCGATCTGCTCGCTCGCTGGGGTAAGGTAACTGCTGGGGGAAGTTCATCTCGGGTGAGAAATGAAGTGAGAGATTAGTGCTGGTCCTGTCTGCCAACCCAGAGGTGTACCACTGCATGATTACTTTGGCTTTAGGGACACACTAAAATGTTTGGTGGAAAAACTTAATATCACTAGTCTTGTGAGGTGCAGACACTGGAATATATTAATATCCATCCATCCCACCAGGTTATTTCTCCTTTCTCTAGCTTTATTGCTGTTGTTCTCAGGCCTCAGCAAGTAAAGCGCTGAACAGGAGAAACTTCAACCTCGTAACAACAAGTGGCATTCATATATCTGAGCTCTGTAGCAGAACCTGCAGTCCTGTGTAGGATGAATCGGCTTGCTTTGTGTGTGTTTGTGTGCGCATATATACACACATACATAGGACGCCTGTGGACCTCAGAAGAGGATTCGTAAAAAGTGCTCCTAGGGAATGTCACCCAAAGAGCTAGCAGGAAAGTTGCAAAAGAAGGGCTGTGTCCCAAATAGTGTCCGGTGGCTGGATTTGCGTGCCTTGATGTGCTCAACGGAAAGTTTGTGTTTCCGCTTGTCATTCTCAACCCTGAACTCTCAGAGTCAAACCCATCCCTCCTATGCACCAGGAGAGTGTTTAAAGCTATTAAGTCGCAAGCCTTTCTACAGGAAACAGTTGTTGAATGAAATACATAAACAGCCATCAGAGCAGGAACTGCAATCCACATTTTTTTCGCTTTTGTTTGAGAGTCTGAGCACTGGGCCATAGTCATACTCACTTGGGGAATATACGGGCTCTCGCATCCCTGAAATGTGTGATCATTTCGTATGAAGTGCAAAACCTTCATGGAAGGGACTGAGCCTCTGCACATCCTGCAATAAACTGTGCAGTGGTGAGGGCACATACCTGAGAAGTGGGAAATGTCATTTTTGACATCAGCAAGTTGCCAGGATGCTCCGCAGCAAGGGAGTTCAGGGTGGCTATGAGCTGTGCAGCAAAACTTGAGGTGCCTGGCAAGCAATATTGTCAAAATTGGAAACAGCAGCAGAGTTTGGGCACTTCCAAGATGAGATGGAAAATGACAGGGTGGTTTGCAGATCTTGGATTGGGCCTTAGACTTCTAAAGTTGGAGCTAGATGGAACTTGGGACTCTAAGCCTTGTATGCAACTGGCCTCAAATTACTAACCAGTGCTGCCTATAAATTGTTCTTCCTAAAATCTTTTGGGCTGCTGGCCTGATTTTGCAGAAAAGCAGCAGTTTAACGGCTGACAAGAGTATGGGGAGCACACAATGCCCGTAGGTCATTAATTCTTGAAGCTGAATTTACTGAGGAGATAATGGATGAAACCCAACTCTGCTAAGCTCTCTGCTCCTTTTCTAGTAGTGTTCGGTAGTTAATTTAAATCTCACTTAGGAACTGCTTGTGGCATTAAAAGTCGTCCAGGCATACTCTGGTAAACTTTTTAAAAATATCCCTGTCCGGAATGCCATTAAGATATCACGTATCACTTCTGAATTTCCTCTTCTAGTGGTGGTGGTGGCACGGAAGTTGGTGACCACAACTCAACTTTATTCCAGTGAATTGTTCCCTTCTGCAACATTCATTCACCGATGCCAAAACTTAGCTTTCACAGTCCATCCCCATGGAAAGCATGTGAGTTCCCTTGTTCCAACAGCATCACAAAATGACTTAGGTTGGAGACGGATGAGAAAGGAGTTTTTTATTTGTGAATGGAGAGACAAGACTGTAACCCACTTTCATACAAGTAGGCATATTGGAGTCAGCAGAGTTACTCAGAATAATAAGGGTGAACTCCATGTATGTCACTGAATCTGTCAAGGATGAGTACAAAAATGGAGGCGTCTTGTTTGGATTGTTCTGGAGTTTGGAAGTTTTTCTGATTGTGGTTTGGTTTTCTCTTTCTCTTTGGCTGATCCACTGCATTTACTGATTGAAAAGACCTTTTGATAGTGAGATGTGCTTAAGGTAAAAGGATTTTGATCGCATCAGAGGAGCAACTCTATTTAAAACTGGTAATTGTTGCTTCCTTTTATGCATTATCATTACTATCTGCACTTGGTATATTTTTTTCTTTCACCTTCCCAGTTTGGCATGTGGGTTTCAAAGAAGTGCCCTTCACATCATTGGTAATATTAATCTTGGCCTAAAACTGATCAAGATTAGCCTTCAGTTTGGAATGCACGTAATTCAGAAAGTTGAAGTGTGGGTGCAATTTTGCACTGACTCTTCTTTTGAAAGAGTAGTAATTCAATTTGGAAGTGTTTGTGGTAGAAGAGGTTTTCTCCAGTCCTGGTGGAATGTACCTCATTCAGTGTCGCCATACTTCAGGTAAGTTAAAGTAACCTTGCCTTTAAAAATCATGAGGTTTTAACATCTGTCTCCTTTTTTCCTCCTCTTTAGAATGTATCATGGCTAGAGGAGAAGGAGAAGGAGGTTGTCAGTGCATTGCGCTACTTTAAGACTATTGTGGACAAAATGGCAATTGATAAGAAAGTATTAGAGATGCTACCAGGCTCAGCAAGTAAAGTACTGGAAGCCATCCTACCCTTGGTGCAAACCGATCCACGCATCCAGCAAAGGTAAGTTTCCTTCTTGGGTTTTGGGACTGTGACAGACCAGCAGGCTCCCAGCTTCTTTCCTTCTTGTGTCTGAAGAGTGACATCGCACAGGAGACGGGAAATGCTGCAGTGGCTAATAAAGTGACTGCTATTTTTACTAATTATGTGACAGTTTTCAAACGTAATTTGAAAGCAGATTCCCTGCTGCGAAGAAACCCGTGCTGTGGAAAGATAAAGCAAATCAGAATGCTTTCAGAGAGGACGAAGGGCTCATTCTTAGCATAAACTTGGAAATTTCATCATTTACTGGAGGGAGATTCTCCTCAGATGCTATACTCTTTCTGCAGTCCATGATGGTATCCTAAAAGCTAACAAATCCAATAGCTTTTACCTGAAAAAGAGTTTATCTTCAGAGTAATCCCTTTTTGTGTTGAGTTCATCCACCTTGATATTGAAGAAGTCTGAGCCTGCACTCTTAACTGCTTTTTTTGATTTTTACTGGATCAGATACAGAAGAGAAGTAAACAGATGTACTTCAGTAGATTAACCAGTCCAAGTTCATTCCTCTGCACTCTCAACAGATTATTTGTTTTATGTTCTAAGAGATTATGTGTCTTATGTTTTAACCAGTTAGACAGTGGATTTAAAGCCAGAAAAGAAGTCAAAATTTGGCAAAGCAAAGCTCAGCATGGATTATAAGAATTTGTTGAGTTCTCAAGCCATAGAGATATAGCTGCTGTTCAGCCCATAGGTGCTGGAGAAATTGATTTACATAAAACAAGCAAACATGGTTGAATAATATGGAAAGAGCAAAATTAGCACAGACAGAGAAAAGCACAAAACTAGGCAGAGAAATGCAGGTGTTTGGTTCCTGAAATCCTGCTAGTTTTTGTGCTGTTCCTATTTGTTTTCCCATTAACTATCTCCAAAATTTTTGTTTCAAGGTGCTTATTTCAGTTCTGCTGCAGGAAAGATTTATAGTATGGTCGAAACAGTATGTCACATATTTTGCAAACAGAGATGCTTAGCTGTGTTTGGCCCTAATGCGTAGGCCAGGGTTGTATCTGACAGTACGAAATGAAGGAGGCAACGAGTGAGTATCAGAGCTGTGGCTGGGACGGGAGAGATCCAATTTAGGTTAGATCTGTAGAAGTACAAAGAGCAATAGCTGTTAGAATGGGAACATTCATCAGGCTTCTGGATGCAGACACAAAAGTTTCTTCAGTTGCTATCAGGTTTCCCACAGCCATTAAATTCCTGACAAGCACCTGCTTTCACTTAATAAAAGAAAGAATGAACTTCCCCCTTACACCAAGAGGACATGTAAGACGTCAGCAAATATTTTTAGGATAGAACATGTCATCTTTATTGTTGCTTGCTTTGATTTGTTTATCCACTGGGTGATCTTTCCTTCCAAGAATATACTTGGAAATAAGTATCAACTAAGTGGTCTTCAGCCACAGCAGTATTTTGGACAGTTCTATTCTTCAAATTCCTTATACTCTCTCTCTTACTAGTGGACTAATGCAACCTTGACAGTTGGGGATCTGTATTTTTCCATAGTCAGTAATCAATGGAGTCCCCTGCATAGTGGTAAGTCTCTCTTTCTAGGAATGGTATGTATTACAGCAGAGATCCCATATGTATGTTCTGCTGTGTTTAGCCTCAAAGAAATAAGGGGATCTGACATTCTCAAAAAGCCATGTCCTTTCATACCTACCTATGCACTTTATTTCTTTTGAGTAGCGGCAGGTCACAAAGGAGTGATTTTGATAGCAAATCCCCCTCAAGAAAAGTGAGCAAGACTTGTGTCAGTGTGGAACAAAGCCCTACAATCATTGTTGGACTTCTTTTTGCTTTAGGTGAAGTATTTGCATTGAGGGA
Source organism: Cariama cristata (assembly GCF_000690535.1). Lineage (NCBI taxonomy): Eukaryota > Metazoa > Chordata > Aves > Cariamiformes > Cariamidae > Cariama > Cariama cristata. The sequence continues at coordinate 39,920 of NW_009597440.1, forward strand.
AAAAAGCAATTAAATCTAGCACAAAATGGGCTTTCAATTACCGCCTCTGTAGAAGAAAGCAGACTGAAGATTAATGGCAAAGAAATCAAAGCCTTAGAAAGAGATGGAGGAGGGCTCTATTTAGGAAATTTCTCCTACCAAGCTAATTTCATTTGAAATTAGAACAAATGGCAAGCAGCATGCTTTAAAAAAAACCAAAACAAACAACCAAACAAAAAAGTACTTGCCCTTGTTTGTATCCTTCTGGTTGTAACTTGACAATAGTTCTTCCCTCAGTCCTGCAAACCTCATTCACCTCAATAGTCTCATTGAAGCTTCTGGGCTTGATGCGCTTCTCACAAATAATGAAATTACTGGAGTTAAGCCAGTGTAAAATGGGAAGATTTGGAATGCTCGTATTGGTAATGATTGCGAGATTACACCTTCTCTTATCTGTTTATGGTGTTGATGCAGTTTGAAATTGATTTAACTTTACAAAGAATTGTTGAAGCGTTGCCATCAGCAGTACTGTGAACACACCTTGTTTAGTAATGAAGTAAGTGTTTTCAGAATGGCCAGGAAAATGCCTGTGAGCACTGTTGTTACAATTAACTTTTATTTAGAGTTGTCATCCTTCCAAAATTCTTTTTTTTTTTTTTCCCCCCTTCAGAACAATAGCTTCAATTCTGTTTCTCATTAAAAACAAAACAAAGCAACACCCTTCCTCTTCCAAACCTGAAATTCATTCAGTTCAATTTCTATAAAGAAGCAGGTCTTAATTACGTGTTTTCAGGCATTATAAACAGTGAGGAAATTATTTGTGAAGGAATGAATATGGTCAGCTCTCAATTATCCAAGACATAGTTGGGGAGGGTTAATAAGGAAGAAGGAAATCATAGATAATACTGAAATAATCTAACTTAGACTTAAATACAGGACTTAAATATTTTACCTTTGAAGTTAAGGCATAGGATGAAGCTGTAAATTAAAATGGAAAGCACATTCTTTTTAGCATGGCTGTGTTAACCTACAGCCCAGATCATTCATTCTGTTAACTGAGAGTGAACTGTTGATTGTACTGTTGTCCCATTTGGTGCTGGGGACTGGGAGAGCAACTGCAGCAGAGGAGAAACCTGGGCTTTGACACCTGCTAAACACAAATTATGAACGTCAGAGAGAAAAGGAGAACAATCACATTTTTAACAGTGTGAAATGCACTTTAAATCAAGCGCTCTCATAACATTTGATAGTATCTCTGTAATTTCATTTTGTTCTTTTTTTCTCAACTGTTTCCTCCCCTGCTGTCCAGTTCTGCCATCTCGTCCTGCTATAGCCGTGTGTACCAGAGTCTGGCCAACCTCATTCGCTGGTCTGATCAAGTGATGCTGGAGGGTGTGAATTCAGAAGACAAGGAGATGGTGACAACGGTGAAGGGTGTCATAAAAGCTGTTCTGGATGGAGTCAAGGTACATGAGACAAATACTGTAAATTATATTATAAAGTATACAATAATGTGTTTTACAAGAGATCCAGTTAAAAGAGGTTTTTAAGTGCAGATAAAATATGAAGATCCTATTCTTGCCTTCAGTAAACCAACTCTTAAGTCAACTGCTCCGTAAGTGAAATGATCCTGCTTGGAGTGCTGGTTGAAGACTGGCACAAACAGTTTGGCTATTAGTGTGCACTTCTGAAATGCTCACCCTGAAGTTTGGATGAATTGGAGGAAGTGATAAATCTTTATCGAGCATTGTATTAAATTTTCAACAAGTCATTCCTAGTCTCCCATGCAGATTAAAAGACAGTTTGCATATTTTCTGTCTAGGCAAAATATAATGGAAATGCTTCCTGTCAATGCCCACAGAGAATCAAAGACTCCAGCTCCATCTTTTAACATAAATTTCAAGGGATTCGTCAGTGATACATCACTGCTTTCAGCAGTTGGATTAGGGTGTGGAACAGGTGATGAGCTAAGCTCAGTTTTCTGGAGATTAATTTCGCATAACTAATGGCAACGTTTAACAGAAACCTTTATATCCTTTGTGAGACCTGCTTATAACATTCCCTCCCTGCCCCACCCAGGGAAAGCTGTTGGCTTTCCCTCTACCTCCCGGTAAGCTTTTCGGTACTCATGATGTCTGTTTCCCAGGCTTTTCTCTGGGCAGATGGCCGCAGAGGCTGTTCATTTGGCTGTCCTAGCACTACAGTTAAAAGTTTGCTTGACATGGGCTTAGGGCACCAGCAGAGAGACCGTCATATCTCCCAGGAATCTTATTTTGAAAGCTATAGGGAGAGTTAAGCTTTTTTTGACAGCAGGGCTGAAGCTAAAGGGGAATGTTTGGATCAAGTAGGAAGGTTGGGGTAGAGTTTTAAGAACTGTAGCAGGTGTTTTACCTGGATTACTGTATCAGGCATCTTTCACTCTACTTAAACTCAGTTTAGTTTTTATTAACTGGCACTGAATGCAAAAGTGAAGTAGATCTCCCAAGCTTTGGCTATCACATTTTCAGGAATCTTGGTGTGGTGTTCACGTGCTCTGAATATCTCTTTAATGTTACTCAAACACAGATACTAAAATCTACTATTACTTATCGAGCCTTTTAAACAAATATCTTTGAAACAAAACATTCCCATTACCTAAAGAAGACTGATTTTCCAGGATTATTTTGCACAATATGTCTTTTAACATTAAGCTCCAGATTTGAAAAGTGAAACCAATCTTAAATCTGCACAGCAGGATAGAGAAAAAGAGTTTAGCCTAAAATCTCAGCTGCTGTTAGTGTTGGAATTCAGCAGCAATTTGCAGTACATGAAAATCTGTGCTGTGGCATCTGAGCTGTAATACCCCAGCAACTAGTGTGACGGTTCACTCTGTTATCACTTAATGAATCTGCACAGTCCCATGGAGAGCCGTGTTACCACCAGGTCCACGAGAGAGTTGTGTAGTCTCATTGCTTGAGACTTGGACACCCACTGTCTTTTCTCTTCAAGTAATATTTAAACCCCTGGTACCTGTTGCCTTCCAGCCAAAGTAGCGTGCCTGTGTGGATGGGTGGAAGGTCTTAGATGCCTGCTCTGCCTGCGCTGCGAGCCAGCCTGGGCTGGAAGCGATGCAGGCATGTCCGTACAGTGCTAAGCCTGAGCTATTAAGCCCTGCTGAGCAGAGTGGCTATATCAGTCTCTACTTTGTTGTTAGACTAAAAGTTATTTTGGCCTTCCAGTTGGAGCTGGCTTATGTCTGGTCAGCTTGGAGCACGGTTAGAGCAGATGTGTGGCTGTCTGGGTAGATGCGAATGTGTCTGCCCGTCACCAGGTCAGCATTTGGAAGTGGCGTGCACTCATCTCCTACTGCACAGCAAGGAACAAGGTTTATTTTAGAAGGACCAAGCCAGCTTTCAGATCTGGAAGCAGAACTGAGAAGTTGGACACTTCTCTGCTGTGGAGAGCCTTTTTTGTTTTTCTGGCAGATCGCACAAGATCCACTTCCACATTTCAGTGCTTGCTTCCCCCTTTATTTTCAGAATTGAGCATAAAAGAGTCGCTTGTTCACTTGTGTTATTTGCTGTTTTGATCTCAGGTTTTAGTGCCTTGCTGGGCATATATAAAAAGAAGAAAATTCTTGTTTAGATTACGTAACTTCTTAAAAATCCATCTCATTTTGGAATTTCCAGCTTGCTGCAGTAGCATAAGTTTGTAGAGAAGCTTTAATTATCTCTAATTACTGCTGCAGGAATCTCTTTACTTGCTGATAAGGAATAGCATAATGTGCATCTGGCTCAGTTGCAGGCTGATTACCTCTGTGTGTACACTGAAGATCTTGGCTTAATTTTGAAACGCTGGTTCTCATTTGGAGGCTAGTAGAGAGGAGAAAGAGTCAGGGCCCAAGGAATCTGGCAGTATTTGTCAAAGTTTAGATGAAAAAGTGATCCTCTCAAGTACTGGCGATCGTACCTTGTCTTGGTCTCTGTTTTGGGGTTTTTTTCGACAGCCACAATGGTTTGAATCATTCCAAAGATACTTTTGAGCCACATTTGATTGTTTTTCTCCCCTGTAACCTACACTCCCATATGGTGGACAACTGAGTGTCCGTTACAACTGGCAGAATAGGAAAAGTCAGCACTTCAGTCCCGAGCGTCAGGAGCTCGACCAAGGTCTGCAGTGCTGGCCTTGGTTTGGTTTAAGGTGTTAAACGTGGTGAAGAAAGGTGAGGAAGAGGAGACGTTACATTTTCCCTTCCATAGCACTTCCAGGGGGGGATGTTTAAGGAGTATTTTGCCTTTTGGTTTGAATGCCTGTACATTTTATTTCCCCTTATTGTGCTCTTATGCATTGTGTGGAGTCACTGCTCTTGCTGGTGAGTACCCGGTAGCCCCACAAGGTCCGACGCTGAGTCTGTTAAAGTGCATGAGAATCTCCAGAAACCTCTTCGGCAGTGGAAGTTTGTCCAGAGGGCAAGAAGGTGGCAATCTGTTGTGTCATCACCCACTCCTGACAGTGACTCGGAGCATGGTGACAGCTGCAGCCAGAAGAGTCAAATGATGTCACTGTGTAATTTCCAAACTGTCTGATTTACAGAAGAGCCTTATTTGGAGTTTGTAGGCTCTCAGGTCCTACGCTTGTTTTTCCTAGTGACGTTCTGTAGAATTTATAGGGGAATTTCTGAAGTCTAAAAGGAATAGCAAGTTTTTAAAGATTGTTCATCCTGAAAGAGAAGATGAAACAGAGGAAAGTACTCTTTTTAAAAGTAGTTTCTGTTGAGTAACTGGAGACACTCAGCAGAGAAGTCTGAGGTCGGTTCAGTGTCTATGTTACTACTGTATTTCTTCTGTGATTGAAGGGTCTTAATTATTTTAATTTTCTATATACCATGTAAGTTATATTACCACAGTTGAGCTGATTGTCAAAAGCCCTGTCAGTCTGCTGCTCCTTGTGGCAGAGTATTTCCCCACTGGGGACGTGGACCTCCTTGGAGGTGGGAGCTGGCCAGGCTAGTTGGCTGTGGTCAGCTTGGTGCTGTGCTTTTTCTCATCAGGGCACTTCTCAGAACATGCTGTTCCTCACCAGGGCTCTCGTCTGTCTGTCCCAGACAGGAACACATCTTCATAGCATTAGCCTGCATGAACATCTGTGTGCGCTCTGTTTGTGCTCTCTCTTCCTTCCTCACATGTGGGATTTTCCAGGACGGCTTCTGGAAAGCTGGGTGTTTTGTCGTGTTTTTGGTTGACCCGGTGTAAATTATTTTTGAGCACAAACTCACCAAGAGTGTAAGTAGAGCACAGAAACCAAAATCAGCTGCGGTGGACGCTTGGACTGTGTTTGCTGTCCTTTGCACATCCAGTGCAGTACTTCATTCCTCTTATTGTGCGTGTGCTGACCCATGGAAGTTCAGCTTTAAATAGAGCTTTATATAAAAACACGAGAACTAGAATATTTCCCTTCCTCGGAAGGATGATGATGACAACAACATTCCAGTTGCAGTTACTGCATTGAGAGAGCAATGACAGTTGTTTCCAAGCTCAGCAGACATGGACATGAAGATGATCCTGGAATGACAACACTGCACTTTAGGCTGCTTTAAAAAATAATTTAAAATTGATCCCATATAGTTTCCTTTGCATAATATGCTGGGAAGCCAATACTGTCTGAAAGCACTGTGAGTTTTCCAGCCTGCCTATAAGGGGGCATTATTTGTAACTGTGAGCAGTAGATCTATTTGTCAGCCTCAGACATCCATAAAAGGTTCTCTCCATCTTTCTGGCGTGAATGATTGTTGTTTTGACTGCTGGCAGACTTGTAGCTCAGGATTATCATGCCCTTATCTCTTTATCCAGAGCCTTATCTGCCTATAACAGATACACTACAGCAGTTACTTGAATGATTAAGACTTCCATTGCTAACGTGTTAAAAGATGGCTTCATGGAAGCAGGCCTTTTAATAAAGGTGTTCTCTATTTAATTAGTTCTTGGCCATCTTACAGAAAACTTGCTTTTTGAAACAAATACATACTTGTTTATAAAATATAAAGCAGCTATTTAATTTTTTTTACTGGCTACGTGAAGTACTCGACTGTGTAAGACTTTTCTGTATTTATGTTTATGTATGTAAAGTCAATTTGCCATTATCTAGGGTGTTGTGGGGACTAAAACACATTTGTGATGACAGAGGAAAGAGGAAGCACAGCAAAAAGACACGTATGTGGGTTTGTGCAGAATCCCCATAGGGCCAGGGTTTATGAACTTAACTCAAGTATGGCTAAACTACTGCTGGGTGCAGGCTACTCCTTAGAAGCAGAGCTGCATCATTTGTACGGCTCTGTACCAGACTCACACCCAGCTCAGCGCTCTCTGTGTCTGTGCCATTGTTAATCCATAACCTGGGTAACCAAGAGTTTACTGCAGTCGCATCCTTTTCTGTCCTAGGATGTTTGAGTGCAGCATTCAGCAAATAATGATTATTCTCTTTTGCTTCTCTCCTCTCCGTCCATCAGGAACTGGTCAGACTCACGATTGAAAAGCAGGAGCATCCGTCTCCCACAAGCCCAGTTAAACCCAGTTTACCAGCATGTAAATCTGACAGGTGAGTCACTGACAAGGATTTCTTCTGTGTGCAGAAGGGACAATTTCTGGCTACTGATAGTTAAATTAAAGCATTCAGTTATTCTTCACAGAGGATACTGTAGTGTTTTTTATGTAGCCTCGTCCATTACAGTGGAACCACTTAAAGAGAATATGCTGTGATAGGGAAGATAGCAAAATCTGGCAATGAAGCATCGCTTGGCCGTGACATGTGCACGTTGTATTCTGCACATACATGGAATTCCACCTGCAGATGCAAATTCTGCCTTCTGCTGTAGGTGTGTCTCATATTGCATATGGTTTAAAATACGTATTAATCTGTCAGCATGCTGCATTCCAACTGTGTTTTATGATGTACAATCTGTATTTTGCTTGTTGCAGCCCATCAGAACTTCCCCTTACAGACCGAGAAATGGAGATCCTCAATAAAACAACTAATATGACTCAATCCAATGAGCTACTGACTGACTCCATGGATGAAGAAGTTGCACCTCCTAAACCCCCTCTGCCTAGCATTCGTGTGGCAGAAAACAGGTAATACTGGCCAGCTAGCTGACTGAAGAATACCAGTGGCTCTTACCGGCTTCTTGTTTTTTAAACAATCTTGCAAAATGTGCACAAGAGAGGTCATGAGGAGGGTTAGTGATGCCTCTGAATTTCCAGTCCTCCAGAGTTAATTCTTCCTTGCTCCTGGACTCTGTTTATGAGTTTATATTCTCTCTTGTTTTGAGCAATACCCTTCGTTATCTGTGTTTTCCTTTACTTCTTTTTATGTGAGGATAGTGCTATGCCCTGAGATCTATGCATGAAAGGCAGCACATAAATGTTTAAGAAGTTTATTTAAAACTATGTGAATACCACACTGTACAACAGTGTCTTGTGCTGTCGTATCCAATGGGAAATACTCTGTTAACCTCAGCTGGCAGTTAATCTGTCCTGCACATCCAGATTGTTCTGCATTGCTTATCAGCTTAAGAGTGAAAGGAGCCAATAGTGCATGAAAAAAAATCCTTTACTTGGTTTTTCTTACCCTATTCTATGACTAACCACATGAAAGTTTCTATGTTCTATTTTGAGAAGGAAGAGAAAACCCCCAATTTGCAGGTTTTGAGTCTGTGTGTATGATGTTTTTCTTCTCTAGTACTGGTGCTAATGGATGGTGTGAAAAATACAAGTCCTGCTAATTTGAAAATGCGGCATCGAGGGCTGTGGCTAACTAAAAGAATCACATTTCTGTGTATTTTATGAATTCTCATGGGTTATATAAAAATTTTCTGGTATGTTCCAGGAACAGAATATGTGTACTCTTGGGAACTTCGCAGGCTTGACAATTACCAGAATTGTGTGTCATTAGAAGCAAAAGCTAAAAGTACGGTGGTTAAAATCTCACTAGTTACTGCTAATGTGCGTATCTGAAACAGATTCATGCCAAAACATAGACCCTCATACTATACATGGTGAGAGCAACACTGACCGTCTTGTTCCCTGAAGTTCACCATGAGAGTAAGAAGGCAGAAAAAGAATTTTCCTGTCCTGTGAATTTTTGAAACTTTGAACATTTTTCAAACCTAAAAGGTTTGAGGAGGAGAGACTTCTGTGGGTGGAAACAATATTTGGGTCAACCAAAACATTTAAGACAGATTTTTACCACTTTTATTAAGAAATAATTATCATGCTAATTATCTCCATTAAAAATAATTTTTAAAATAGCAATTGTTTTTGTTTGAGAAATACCAACTCTTTTCCAACCTTAATAAATAAATCACTGAACAGGACCTTACCTGTGAGAGTATTCTTGAATTGGTATTTGTTAGTGGATACACTTTGCTGAATTGCTCCTGGCCAACTTTGGAAAAGAACCTGTGAGCTTTAAGCCTGGCAAGTCGAAGGCATTCTAGAAATCAAGCTCGTGAAGCCTTTGAAAGTCTTTTTGCTGGAAGAGTAACGGAAGCATCAATGCCTGTTGTGTCTTGCAGCCCTCCACCAGCATTGCCCCCTAAAAAACGGCAGTCGGCACCTTCCCCAACCAGAGTGGCAGTTGTGGCCCCCATGAGTCGAGCCACCAGTGGGTCCAGTTTACCTGTTGGAATCAACAGACAGGTAATGGTATAACCCCTTTGTGAAAGCCAAGGGAAACATGCAGTGAACTGTAGCAAAAACTTGGAGAAATGCTGTGACCTGCAGCCATACAGTTCCCTGCATGCCTCTGCTTATCCCAAACAGCCCTGTACCAGAGAACTCTGGAGTGGGAGTTTTAGTGGCAGGAACATCAGTATAATAAATAAAGTGAACAGCTTTCTTTTTTTTACAGTGTTGTTGGATTTAATTAACAAATTGCTACAGTCCTTGTTGCCTTGAGCTGTAGCAGAGTGTGATGATGTGAGCAGTTGAGTGTGGCGTGTGGAATAGATCAGGGTACAGAGCAGCTGGCTGAGCTTACCAAGATCTCACCAAGGTTTACTTACAGGCCAAGGGAGCATGTGGCATGTTGAGATCAGAAGTTTGTCTTCATCTAGTCACAATTTAAAATGTCTTTTAATCCAAGCAGTAAGTAGTTTGAGTAACTGCTCTGACCACTGCTGGTGCTTTGGGGGAAATTTGTAAATTTTCTGGTAGAAAAATGGAAAACTTGGGACTGTGTGTGTTAATCATATTCCATCACTTGTGCTAGTCTGGGGTTTATGAGGTTGTAAACGGCTAGGTTTGCTTTACACATTCAAAAACTTACTAACTGAGCAGTGAGGACCTGAATCATATTAAATTGCACCAAAATCAAATCTTGCCCTCATCCCAAAGCCTCAGCTCTGGCTTAGGGAGCCTCTGCAGTTGTTTGGCTGACCCAGATAAAGCTGTGGCAGTTCTTCAGTTACTGGTACAATCACACTCAGGTTGTTTTGCCGGAGTGGGAATACTTGAGGGGTTCACTCACAGGTTGATGAGCTTGAGGTAATTTCCAAATAGAAATGTAGTCATAGGCACAGAAAGTTGTATCTCACTGTGGCTTATTTTCCTTTCGCATACACCTAAGCTAACCAAATCTTTGCTAAAGCCCCAGTTATTTAATGAGAAATCTTGCAGTCTGATTATGTAGTATCAGTGTGTTGACAAGCAGGCATCAGATGTGCGTAGCGTTGAGGAACTCGATCATCTTCTGAGCGTCTGTGAATTCCAGCATGGGTCACAGCATGCCCTTCCAGGAAGCAAGAACACACAGAGCTCCTTAGCATGGGCTGTTTACCAGATGAGAGGTTTTCTGTGGTCCTGATGAGCTTGTCTTAACTAGAGAGGGCTAGCAGCACTGATCCTGTCCCCACCTGATTTTCTTAATGCAGCTCTGAGGTGTTTGCTCCTTGAGCTGCCTCTTCCTTGCTAGCGAGCTGCCAAGAATGACAGTGATTTGATTTTTTTGCTTAAGGATTTTGATGCTGACTGCTATGCCCAGAGAAGGTTGTCGGGTGGAAGCCACTCCTATGGGGGGGAATCCCCTCGACTCTCACCATGCAGTAGCATCGGCAAACTCAGCAAGTCTGATGAGCAACTCTCTTCTCTAGACCGTGACAGTGGTCAGTGCTCCCGCAACACAAGCTGTGAAACATTAGGTAAGTGGGGGGTTGTCCAGGGCTGCTGGAGGAGCCCCCTTCACTCTCGTTTGGGCGCTGTCATAGCTGTGATGCAGAAATAAATGGATTGTGCTTGCAACTGTCATCTTGTAGTTGCTGCAGGCGGTTCTGTGCAGAATTATATTCTGTTGGATAGGAAAAAGCCCAGGGGAATGTGTTTCCCTAGCTATAGATGATTGTGTTCAAACTCAGTTCAGCTCTCAAGTGGAATGTTGTGTTGATTTCAGTCTTGTCTGCAGAAATGACAGTCCTGGTAGACTAAAGTGAAGTTGTTTCTATATACTAGGAAAGAAAATAAATATGAAACATAAATAATCTCTGCAATGATCTACCTTTTGAATTTTTGTTACTTCTTTGCTAGTGTAAAGCGATAATAAGAAGAGATTACAATTGGATGTTACAGGAGGTGTAGCACGATGGTCCCTGCTGCAAGGAAGCACCACTCTGATTAAATGAACTGATTAATTAACTGATGGAATGGGAGGAGCAGAATTGAGACGGGCTAAACAATAAAAGAGAGAAACTAATGCATCATTCTCCTGTCCCCTTTGTTTAACCAGATCAATCAGATCACTATGATCCGGACTATGAATTCCTGCAGCAGGACCTCTCCAACGCTGATCAGATACCTCAGCAGGTGCCAGGTATCCTCAGCCCCCTGCCAGAGTCCTTGGGTGAGTCTGGCTCCCCTTTCCATGGACATGTTTTCCAGCTCCCGCAGGGCAGCTCTCCTCCACTGGAATTCTGCAGCCTCTCAGGAGCAGCACAGCCAACAGAGACTCCTCCAGCTTTACCAGAAAAGAAGAGGAGGAGCGCAGCCTCTCAGACTTCAGATAACTCAGGCTGCAGGGTGTCCTATGAGAGGCACCCTTCCCAATACGATAACATCTCGGAGGATGACATACAGAATGCAGCGTCTGTCCCATCAGTACCCTTCACGCCATTTGCTGCTGTTTTGCCTTTCCAGCAAGGAAACTCTTCAGCACCGGTTGAATTCATTGCTGACTTTGCTGCTCCAGATTCTAACAGTGACCCAGAAAAGCCACCACCTCTGCCAGAGAAGAAAAACAAACACAGTAAGCAAGTTCTTGCGTTTGGGTTTTACTTTTACCTTTCCCTTTCCTTGCAGTTGTGGTGCTTCTGATGTAATGGTGACTGCAAGGTAATGCCCTTGCTAACATGAGGTTGAGTGTCAAGATCAGTTAGTCAGCGTCCAAGGCATGGAAGGGAAGTGTCAGTCCTTTGGCAGACAGGGATTGACTCTTGGAGGCGGGAACAATCCAGGCCCAGGGGAGCTGGCATCACACAGCGTCTTCATTACTATAGTGAGACCATTTTACTTCTCTATTTACCCGAGTGCAAATCTTTGAGGCACTCTGCCTTGCAGATCTTCCTGGTTTATCCTCCTTTTTTATGTCCACTCCTTCCTCCCTGCCCCCATTTTGTTAATGTTTTCCCACTGCAGAAAAGAATTGGGTTCTCTCCAAGAGCTCAGAGAAAGGGATGCTTTTCTGTCCAAAACTGAGCATTGCCAGAGCAGTTATTTGGCAATAAGAACCTAGTCACCCACATAGCTGTGCAAGACAACACTATTAACCTAGCGTCCAGTACTGTTGTTTTGCTATGGGATCTCGTTTCCTTTGGATGCCTAAGAATTTCCTACATTGTTAAAATGAGCAGCCTCTAAATGCGAAGGCTTGCCGTCCCCAGCCGTACTCCTGGCACATCAGTACTGACTGCGACTCAAGCTCACAAACTTATTCTGATTTCCTTAATGTTCATGGCTGAAAAAAATGTGAAACCTCTTGCCAAAAAAGGAGCCATACTGATCTGCCAAGGAAGGCTGCGGACTACCTAGTGAGATCCAGCAGATGTTAGTTTACTTGTCACTGGCTTGCTTTGCAGTTGTATGTCGCATGAGGAGGTAGCGTATACAAGATCTGGATCAACAGCGTTATGTTATATGGCTGGCAGCCCAAGTGAAGAGCTGATTCGAAAGTGCTGAGCTGGCCTTCTGACTCACTTCTGCAGTTTATAGTCTTCACTGAGAATAAGGTGGAAGTGAGATTGGTGTGTCGTGCAGCAGGGTCAGTATTCTGTCCGTTCCTGTGGTAGTGTACTGTGCCAGTCGCTTTTTTAAAAAGTGCATTGGCTAAAAGCATTTCCATTATCCCTAAGTGACTCGTCCTCATTTGTAACCCTCTGGCATTTTACTCAGAGCACAAGACTTGACCCACCTGAAAGTGAGGGTCATCTTGTAGTTCAGTGTCCCCATAGATAGGAAATCACTTTTGTCCCTCTCTGGTAAGCAAGCAGTTAACAAATACTGAAAGCAGCTAAAAAGGAGCTGAGATCGTTGTTTGTAGAAAACAGAAAGGAAATAAATGCTGACACAGGGCATAGCCAAGGTTGGTTGTTATGGCTCGTGCTGCTCAAGATACTCGCCTGCAGTACCTGCTGCAAGGGGATGTGATACAGAGCCTCCTTATTGTAGGATCAGGTCCTTGTAGGCTCTGCATATTAATAACGAGGGCTGGATCCAGGTGGTTTTACACCATGCAGACTGGGATGGATGCAGGGAAATGTGCCTGTGTACACATAGGCAGCTTTAGTAGGGGGAGATGCCTGGGTGAGTCTTCGGTAAGAGGCAATTTGACAGTTGAAAGAGAGACCTGGGGTGTTTGCTTTTCTCTTTAAGCCCCATGTCTTTGTTTTCTGTTATCATACAAGATGTCAAGGAGTTACTTAAAAACAATTTTAAAAGCTATCTTCTCCGTTATTGCCCATGACCACTTTTAGCCTCAATACCAAGGCCTTGTATGTGAATTTTCTTTGATGTTAGAATAGAATTGTCACTTGTTATCTGGCACTATCAGAAGCTCTTGGAGTATTGATCAGATTGCATTGTTAGGAAAGGCAGAAGCTGTTGCCTTATGTGTTGTCAGCTCTGATGGTTTGATAAAACATCCTTGCTGCAAAGCTGGTAGTAGTATTTGGGTTGATACCTGGCTGCTGTGGATTTTTTAATTGCATTCATGCGACACTGAGAACTTGTTTTAGATTGCCTTTACTCCACAGTATATCACACCACAGATCTGTGGTTGTTAGTTTTACTTTTATTTTCAACATTAAAAGGGCAGTAAAACATTACTCAGGCTGTACGGTAGCACCCAGGATTTTTTGGCCTGGAGGCTGATGCATGTAGTAATTCTTGTGTAATCACATAGGTGAGGCAGTGCTGCTTCCACAACCCCAAACTCCTGAGATCTGGAGGAGGTGCATGAATTTATTAAGAAGATCTAGAGCTCACACAGATGGGACTTGGTTGTAGTCCCTTTGTTGCAGGTCATCTTTTGGTAGTTGGCAGGAAATGTTGCAGCAGAGACTTTGATGGTCTTTTTATTGGTAATAGACAGCAAATCCTGCTTGAGTTAACCATGTGTATTGCTGTGAGCTCTGCTCAGAGGGACCTCCAAGAGTTGACTTCTGTATAATTTAAACAGAGGAGTGATAAGCCTTTTAGAATGGCATGAATTATTGTTATTTTACTGTTCTGTAACAGTACATGTTACTGTGCTAAGGGCAAATTACTCCAGACTTCTGCTTGAGCACCAGCATTGTGTTTCTGCTGTACAAGCCACAGACATGGAGCAGCTTCTGCCATGAAGAGCCTAGAGTCAGAAATAACAAGATCCTCCCCCTAAACAGCTTGGAAACTAGTGGTGAGGCACTTATTCATGTTTCTCTCCCTGACAGTGGGAACAAAATGCAGCCTGGTGCCCTGTAAGCAGCTGGTATTTAACTGCAGGAACCATGCTGAGGGCAGTCTGGGCTTAGCCAGCGGATAATGCGAGCTCTTTGAAAAACAGCTCTCCTCCCAGAGGTGACAGCAAAGACTGGCTTATTTGACCTTGACTTCTCCAGTGAGTTGATGTGTAGTATAGCTTAAGAATTTCCATTATTTTGGCTCTTGCCCATGCACACAAATCTGTTGCACTTGTGCAGGGCCAGTTGTAACACAGGTTGCTGACACAGCACCAGGAGCCAGGCTAGACCTTCGGTGAGTCCTCTGTATCAGATACTACTATGCCTTACCTATATTGCAGATGTGCGTTATGGCTGAAAATTTTCCAGCAATTCCTTGTAGACTCCGACAACCACTGGTCCCAGGGTCTTTTCCTGACAAGAGGTCGCTTGCCACTTTCTCTCCTCTCCTGCGGCCGAGTGCTGCTTCCAGGACCAGCTGCTGCTCTCCCCAGCTGCACGGCGAGCGGGCTCGGGCGCTGCTGGTACCCTCTGAGCAATGCCTGGCACTTCTACCATGTGGACAGAACTGGTGTGTGCTAGAAATCCCTGAGCAGCTTTAGCTGCTTCAGAAATGACAGCCAAGACACTGCAAGTAGATTGCTGGGAAGGTGTTCCTAGCCTCAGTCGGAGACTTTATGGGTTTTTTTATTTCAAATATTTTCTATCTGGGTTCAGGACTGACATAAGCTAGGCATGTGGTAGGAGAGGTTTCTCTCTCTCTCTCCTCCCTTCTCTCCTGGGGTGCTGCCTTGGGACTGTGTCACTCCACCCTGGCTGCTCACCGTGGAGGTTGCAGCCCCCATCCCTCCCTCTGCACAGAGTCACTGCAGGGTGTGCAGCCTGATCTGAGCTGGTGATGTAATTTCCCATCTGCTTTTTAAATTTCTGCCTTGTTAAAAACCACAGCAGAGAGGGGGAGGGATGGAGGGAGAGACAGGAGAGAAGACCCTTTGCAAACAGCAATCTCAGGAGTGGCTCCCTTACTCTCCTGTTCAAGATAGGCAGCATTTTAATGATGCCTATTTTCATTTGTGCTCTGCGGTCTCTACCCCTGAGCCAGGTTTTATTTCACCGTCCCAACTGTTTTTCACTTCACCTAAAAACAGAGAAGATGACAAAGTAGAAGCAGAGACATGCTCACCTGCCCTGGACTAGTTGTAACAAGCAAGGCAGGGGAGCTGCCATGACGATGGGATGCATTAGCCTCATAAAGAGCTGAGATAAAAGAGCTCTTCATTATTCCCTTGCAGATTGAGTTAAGGCTCTCAACAGCATTCAGGCTTGCTACCTTGAGTTACAGTAATTTAATTTTACGCAAGTGTCTAACGTGATGCCCTTTTCACCAACACTTCAGAGTTGTGGTCATACAGACGTCTGAACCCAGAACTCACAGCTATCGATCCTGAGTGTTGTCTTCAGATCTGGATGTTAAGTGAAGCACTGTTTTTGTAGGTAACGCCACATAAAGGGTTGATCTGAATTTAGCAATGTCTGCTGCATTATACCAGGACTGCCAAGCCTGACTTCTTGGCTTTTGTCCTACTCAGTTGATGAGCTCTCAAAATGTGGTCTTTTCCCTCAAGCTCTTGTCCTCTACACTTCTCCAAGGAGTCTTGATCTTTAGTTCACTTTTGCTGCTAGAGAAATATCTTTCATAATCCTTCTTTAGATCTCATCCTCTAAAGTTCTTGTATGATACCAAGACATTTTTCAGGGCATGGGTATTAATAGAATTACCTTAGTCAACTGAATCATTCATGTTTGAAAACAGGATTTTAGCAATTCTGTATTTTCTACACGAAGACTTCTTCACCATGATTTCAAATAAGATAATATTGCCAGAACATGCTTCTTTTCAGTGTTAGGGCTTAGGCTGAAATTCACATGCATGAGCAAATTTGATCTTGGCTTTAACATGAGTGCTGACACCAGCAGATGAGTGGGCACAAACACACACCAACACGCATGTGTGTGCAGTTTGGTACCTCTGTTACGCACCCTTCAAGAAGAAGAGGTCTGAACCAGCAAAGGTGGTGACTTATGTCTGTGAAGCGATGCTGGGAAGGCAGGAGGGCGGCTGGGAGAGGAAGAGGAGCAAGGCTCGGGTGGCAGGGCGTGTTGGAAGTCAGAATTTCAGCAACCTTGGCAGAGGTGTGCAGGAGCTGCCAGTGCTGTGGGACACGAACAGGTTGTCCGTGGGCAGGACCGTGTGGGGTCACAGGATGAGGACAGCAGGTGTTGCCGGTTGGAATGGAAATCCATCAGCTGAGGTTTCCTGCGCTCCGATTGCCACGACCTTTTTCTTTCTTTTTTTTTTTTTTTTTCCCCCTTTATTCTATTTTTTGGAGGAGGGATATAATTCTGTGGGAAGGGGCAGCTGTGTTAGCTCCATTTCTAAATGGAGTTTAAAATATTAGAGGAAATCTGAAAAAAGGTGCAAAAGACAGGTGCAAAGCGACTCCTTCCTGCCAACACATTTGCACGGCTGCATCCTGTTTGAAATGGGCTGGCCTGTAGATCTGCATTGGCAGGTGAACAGAGGGCTTTGCCTTGCAGCTAGTGTGGGAACCGGCTTCACGATGTGCAAATACTGCATTGTGGTCACTGTATTTATAGCTTTCACTGAAGTCATCCATTCATTTCAGCTGTACAACTGAAATGGCAGCAGAAGCTGAATAATTGCCACCTAATGACCAGATTTACAAAAACTGACAACTGCGTGTTTATCAGGAGGAAGGGAGGAATGATCACAGAGTACCTTGTGCATCGCAGTGTATTTACAAAAAGGCCTTGGTTAGTCACTTTTATGACACTTAAATACATCTGTTGCTCCTGTTCTCAGGTATATAGAAGAGAGTTCTTTATTCGTTTTACATTTATTAAGTACACTTCCGATCCTTAATAATTCTAGGGGTTTATAGTAGTCTTTCTATGACACTGGGTGTCATTCTCCCCCTCCAACACTAAAATACTGCAGCAGTAACTAATCTTCTGTCAGACCTGCATAGGCAGACCTGTGAGGGTTTTTTCATAGATTTTGGAAGGATATTGCACAGATGGAAAGGTCCTTTAAATGAGATTTGGTCCCATTTAATATTTCCATTGACCCACATCTCAGAAAAGCTTTTGAATCAGTTGGATTCAAGAATTAGAGATAAGATGCTTTAAAAAGGGGTGGGAGCAAAGGCTGTTGGATTTGAGTTAAGGGGATAGGAAGGCATGGTCAGTGGCACTTTTAGAAGGTATCTGGTGCCAGCGTTGGCAGTGGCATATAAATAGCTGAGGGAGAGGTACACGCAGTCTTGCAGGTAGATGTTCTCCGATAACTGTTATATCAGCTTGCTAGAATGGAGAAAGGCTGTAAGCGTCCTCCTTCTAGATATCTTGCTGACTACAGATACGAGACTTACTGTAGGCTCAAGAATTAGTACAGATATATTGTCAAGGTTGCATCTTTGTACAAGATGGGCATGGGTATGGGTGGCATTGGGTATGCGGCTGGACTTGGTGATCTTTGAGGTCTCTTCCAACCATAATGATTCTATGATTCTAAGATGATTTGTGCCTCCTGGAAAGCAGACTGAAGTTATTCCGGGTTTATTTGGTAACTTTGGGCATTAGCTCTTGAAGAATATTCTCAAAATTGCCATGGGTTACATGAGGAAGGGATTTGGGCTAAGCGTCAGTGAATCAGACTTCTCAAATAGCTGTTTGGAGACCTCACAGGTTCCTTAACCTGTCGTCAGATGTGTTTGTGGCCTGTGATTATGTTTGTTGTGCGCTGGCTTGCAGGATGGGATATGGAGATCCGTTCCTTCAAGGTGAATGGCAACTGACTGTGTGAGCTACCTGGGAGCACAGCACAGATGCCTTGCTGCTCCCAGCCTGCAGCAAAGCCCCACTGACAGCGGCATGGCCTTACTTCTATTTTATTTTGGGAATGAGCACCCTGCCTGCTTGTTGCAGCTGCAGCGTGCAGACCAGGAGCAGTGAGTGTGACCTTTCTTTGCATTGCAGTGATGGCGTATATGCAGTTTGTAGAAGACTACTCAGAGCCACAGCCATCCATGTTCTACCAGACCCCTCAGAACGAGCACATCTACCAGCAGAAGAACAAGCACCTCATGGAAGTCTATGGGTTCAATGACTCCTTTATCAACTTAGACCTCCCTCAAGATCTGGCACCTCCTCCTGCTCTCCCACCGAAACAGCGGCAGCTGGTGAGTGACATCTGTGGTGCCCCCCCGGCAGGGCACACCAGCCTCCCAGGAACAGCTCTGTTCTTGCTACTCCTGTTTCCAACAGGCTGCGGTGGTGGGAGGATGTCTCGTTGGTGTTACCACATCATGCTCCTTGTCATCTTGTTAACGTGTTTTTAGGCATTTTGCATCATGTACTTTGAGCTGCTTTCTAACCCCGTGTTCAGGCTGTTCCCCACAAGCTCTGAAAGTCCTAAAATGCCCTAAAAATTAAACGTTAGTCTTCCACATGGCATGACTGAATCTGTGCCAGACTACAGGCTTGTGTAACGACAACTGCTTTGAAGATTTTGACACACTGAGCAACACGATTTTCAAGAGATTGCTGCACTGTTGTTCCCAATGCTGTTTTGAAACTGTTGTCAAGGATGCCACTAATAATAACCGTTTAAACATAATAACTGTTTTTATGGCTCAGTTTTTGCCAGAGCCACAGAACTTTGGTATAGCCGTTACTTAACTCATGCATGTTTTCTCCACGTTAGTCCCCTTGTGCGATTCAGGATTTTACCTGTTTTTCACTGTTCTGCTGGCCCTCCCAGACTGCCAGCACAAAAAGGCACATCCACATGTGTTTGTGTGGTCGGTCATGGGTTTAACAGTACAGCAAGTGCCATTTTCCATGTGGGAGATGAAATCCTGGCCTCAGTGATGGCAGGAGCAGTTTTGTTTGTAACCTCAGTGGAGCTGCGATTTTACCCTATTTCTTTTTAAGGGTCTGTCTTTCTTTTCTCTAAATCCAACCTTAGGGGTTTTGTTTATATTAATTATCTGATTTTCTCTATTTAAAAAAAAAAAGCATCTTTTGTGCTGATGTAGCTGACTTAAATTGGCCATGGCTTTAACAAAACAGGAGGAAATGTGGGAACAGAGCCATGGTCTTACCATCAGGAGGGTGACTATTGCAATATTTCTTCATGCTATCATTGCTAAAGTTTGACTGTGCCAGGGTGTTACTTTTTAATCAAATGCAAAAAGCAACCAAGGAATCTATAATTTGGGGATTTGCATAACTACATTCCTGTGATGCAGGTAGGAGTCCTAAAAAGATAAAGTAACATTTCTGACTAAGCTAAACTGAGTATAATGCATTATTGCTTTGTGGGGATGAGACCTTAAACACCCATGACCCATCTGCTTTGCAGGGAGACTGAAGAGTCTAGAAGACTCCTCTCTGAAGCGTCAGGCAGTTCGCCAGAGTCTGTGGTCCCCTTCTCCGTGTGATCCTTGCACTGTCACTTGTACCTTGTAGTCCCTTACCCTACCTCCTCCTAGAGGTGACTACACTCTAGTGATAGTTTCCAGTGGTGACTTGGTCTACATGGTCATGAGAGAGGGTGTGTAAAGCACAGATTTACTGTAGCTGTTGGGCAGAAGGGAAATTCTGCTCCTTTTCTGAATTTGTCGGCAGAAGCAAAGCGTTTCTTTGCTGCCCTTTAATCATTATCTGGGCAGCTAAGATGTCACTGGTTTGCCTCCTAGACATTCTTGTAGTTTTGCAAGCTGATACCATCAAGGTGTTGCTTGCAGTTCCCCGGAAGCACAGGTTTCTTCAAATGCAGCCTCCCACCCTTACCTTTGTCTCTCTGCTGGGAAAGTGGTGCAAGCAGATGATGGCTTATTCAACAATTGCTGCAAAAGCCACCAGACTCTTGTTCCTCTGCTCCTGCTGCCGTGAGAGTTTCTGAGAGAGCAAATCACACGGGCATCAGCTGCTCTAGCAGTAGGCAAGTTTTGCTGGATAGACTCCTCTATAAAACAATAATTAGGAAGTCCTTTCTTGTGAACTTCAGGTATTGTTTATGAAACATTGTACATTATATTCAACAAATCAGAGCTGAGAAAGCCTAAATACACCTTAGCCTCCCTCCTTAATAGTATTTGTTACTTACAGTCTAGTATCTCCCTCTTGTGCAAATGATACATTATTTTGGATTGGACTGAAAAACAGCTGGACATCACTGCTATCCAGTATCTCAGCAGTATCAGTGTGGGCTCATAGCTCACACTGGAGAGACCAAGTTCCCAGTCTGCAGGTTGCCACAAAATATAGTAGTCTGCAAGAATTGGCTGCTTAGCCAGAAGGAAGAGCCCGTTCCTCCTTTGGGCGTCTGCCCCCCACACCATGGGGAAAAAAGGGTAGTGAGGAACAGCTTGCCTCTACCCGCAGCAGCTGTCCATGGGTGAACTGCAAGGGGGAGGTGGGAGTTTATTTTTAAGGGATTTGTGAAACAAAGAAGATCTGAACTGTGATTTTTTTGTCATGCCTCTTGAGCTGAAGAAAGGCATATTGGTGTGTCTGGCTCTGATGAACTGTATGAATAGCTGTTTGTTTAGCAAGCCATTATATGCATTGTTTTACTGTTAGCATTTCTTATCCTTTATTCATAGCCTTTTCTGTGCTCTCTTTCTTTGTGTCTTCTGTCTCTCGCTTTCTTCCCCCTCTTCAGCAGGCCTCCTATGCTGCCTCTTCTTTCCCTTCTGTCTCCTACTGTGTCCAGCAAACTAAAGTGCCCTTCACCCCCGAGGACACCGGTGCCACTCAGGGCCTCACTATGTCAGTCTCTAACTCCTTTCTCAACCGGCACAGCTCCTTTCCTGTGCATTCGGTGAGTTGCTCTCCGCACTTTAACACATGTGTGTATTTCTGTCGGTGAAATGCTTGTGTGCAAATTCTGTGCTTACGCTCTGGGTTGCAGGTAAAGGTGAAGATTCTTTCGGGGGCTTTTGAACTCATGTAGTAATCAGCCAGGTGGGAAAAACTGTGTGTAAATCGTACTAAGTGGAGCACAGGGGAGGGGTGGCTTTCGTTGCTTTATATACACGTCGGTATTGACATTGGTGGCGAGGGACTGCCGAAGGAGAGCTGGCCTGTGTGCCCAGGCACACTCCTTTGACCTACGTGTTCCCCAGGCTGCATGTTGGAGCTGCAAAGTCTTTTTGTTCAGTTGCATAATGTCAGCGATGTGAATGAGTCGATTAAAGGCTGCTGCGTGAGTCCGGCCTTTGGAGAAATAACAAGATGTCATCCCCGAAATACATGGATTTAGTCAAATGTATGGAACAGTGGCTGCAGCTCCTTAATTTTTTTTCTAGAAAATGGCCTCTGCCAGATCTTTCATCTTGTATTTGCTTGTCTGCTTCCCTCCACGTCTCTGTGGTCCCAAACAAGCTCAGTAAGCTTGTATGATTTGCTGACGAATGAGCAGGGCTTTCTCTCCTACAGCACTTGTGAGCAACGTGAAGAGAGAACGGCAGGAGGAGCTGAGAATGATTTAAATCAAAATAAGAATAGTCTTTGAGCACTGCTTAAATCTGTGATCAGCTGCTTGAGTTAAATGGTAGTAATAACAAAGTGTTAATATAATGAAATCAAATCTAACCGTGGGATTCCACCAGCTCATCAGTATGGGGCTCGTTTGCATGTCAAAATATGTGGTTATGCTCTGATTGCCGTGTGATGACAACTGAGAACAGACTATTTTTTAACAGTGACCTGGATATTTAGTAAATTAGACTTCTTCTGGAGAAGAAATTATCAGACGGGACTTGAGAAAATTCAGAAATGTTCAATTTGTTTAATATTAAATGTTTGAAAACGGTATCCTCCCACTGTGCCACTGCTATCTTCCCATTTCAACACTTACTCATTCTCTAAAAATTAGCGATAATCATTGGTCCGAAGAAGAAGAAAGTATTCAAGTACTTTACAAGCAGTGCTACTTCACAAGCAATGAATTAAAGCTTTTGGCTTCCACTTGTGTGAGAGAGAGCAATATCATAGTTTTGCTGCACAGATGAAAAGGCTGAGGTGCAGAAAGGTTAGTGCTTGCATAAATTTGTGTTAAACAGTCAAGTAATGCAAAAGTTCTGAATTGTACAGCTGTCTTCTTTGGTAGTGACCTTTGCTAGCAAAACACAGAACTGTGAGACTAGGTAAAAGCACTTGAGTATTTTTGTTTTAATTGAGAGGCTATAAATATGATACTATAATGTTCTAAAAATATGTGGGCACTTTCATTTAAAAAAGCATCCTGGTTGGATTAAATGGTTACTACCTACTTAATTGTTCTGATCTGTTCTCATCTTGCCTTGGACTACATTATTGTGAAAGTATTATTTTGTGAAATGTTAAAACTTCATTAAAAAACCCTTACTCGTTTTGCAAGGATTTGGTGAGTGGAAAATAAATGGCTGGAGCATGAGGAACAATGAGAACAATTAGACAGTGCACTGTCAAATGCACAAAGGAAATAAGCTGAATTAAAAATGATGATTTTTCCATTAATGCCTTTAAATTATGATAATCTCATAGTTGCTCATGACTCTAGCTGGTCTATTTTTTCGCAGGCAAAAATGAGATTTTTCACTATGACAGTGTCTCTTTGTCTCCGAGCTGCAAAAATACCAATGTCCTTACATGCATCACAGCTGACCCATGTAATACCATAACCATGGTTTATCCCGTTTTCCCTATCCCTAATAAGACAGAGATGTGAAACAGCTGTCAAGATTTGGATCATTCCCAGGGAGACTCCCTGCATTTCAGCACTAAGAAGGACCGGAGCCCCTCTTGCAATCTGCTCCTGAGCATTGACTGGAAAGACCACGTGGTTTCACGCAAGGGATGCCACGTGCTGCACGAGTAACACTTTGTTAAGCACATTGCTCTGCTCCTCTTATTCTCATGTCTTCATTTTTCCTCTCTCACCAGAGAAAGGCCACTCAAGTGAACACAGTGGTGAACAATAAACCTGTTAAAAAATAAGCATTAGCTTTCCACCAGCCCCAGGAATGGAGTTAATGCTAGGGAGAGCACACCTTTCATATACCAGCCACCTGAGGAGTTGACCTCTTGTCTACCCAAATATCAGTGGTGATTATCAAATTTCTTAAAATTATATGTCTCCTACATTAATTGTTATCCATTCCATACAGGAAGCAAAAACCTCCTTAGATCAATACCAGGAAGTCAGAGCTGATAAACGAGATGGCTGTCCATTGACCCAACATGAGCAATGCATTGCAGGTTTGCCAAGCGTAGCCAATTTTTAGAAAGTGCCCTGTGCTTTTTTTCCTCCCCTGGAGACCGGCCTGGGGTGGACAGCAGGAGTCAATCCCAGAGGGAAGACCTGGCCCTGTACCCATCTGTTCACATGCAGGCAGCAGGAAAGCCAAGCCTACGCCATACTTTGCACGCTAGCCCATTAGCTCTGTGCTCCAGGTAAAGGACTAGTGCCTTACTACTGATTTAAACCCTGTAAAAAGACTGTTTTCAGACAATGTTTTGAAGCAAAAAAGAGGTGAAGTTGTTCGGAGCATCTTTACTCTTTTAATTTTTAATGTATGAATTTATTTTCTAGAACTCTGACTTTTTTCTTTCCAATCAGCACTGCAGACTGTGCTGCGGTACAGAAGCCACCACTGCTCTGTCAACCCACTAATCGCACTTCTCCTTTGTTTGCAGGAAATTGTGTCAGAGGTAATAGCTTTTACTGGATAGAGGTAGATCTTGAGCAACTGGATCAAACCTCATAGGTTTGGCAAGTTGAGCTTGGTTTTTTAACCGAGTCTGATTCGCGTCTGGCCTCTATGCCAGCAAGGGTTGTGTTTGTAGCATGGGCTGATGTTTTAAGGAACTGCATCATCATATTCCCCATCCCATGCACAACTAAGCCATTAAATTCCACATCAAGGGGACAACTGGATTGTACTGTCAAGAATCATTCTAGGGATTCCCATCTCTTTTGAGAGTACTTTCTGTTGCTAAACAGTGGGAAAGGAGGTATGCAATAAGAAAGCATCCTCCTTGGTGATTTTGGCAGTAGGTTTTCTCTAGCTGATCACCTCCCTCCGTTCTTCTTGTGAAGACAGAGATAACTGTCCTTTGGTTTGTTAACTCCTCGTGCTGTTTGACTGGAAATGGGTGGGCAGGTATCCGAATGGCAGGAATCAACTCTTGAACTCTCATTACTTCCTGGCAGCAGGGGAACTCTGCAGTGATAGAGGAAATCAGTCTGGTGACAAGCTCGACTGCTATCCATCCACATATTTTCCACCAAAGACTGCAGAAAGTCTTGCATTTGGTTATAGCTAGGAAGCTTTTCCTCACTGAAACAAGGAACACGGTTGTTTCTCCGAGGCACGTACATGCCATTAGTGGAAATTTGGCTGCGTCTTCCACTATGGAGAAATAATTTGCCTTTCTCAAAATGCTGTTTTTTCTTATGTTTTCTTTTTAATTAAGAAACATTTCCAGTAATTTTCCAGGAACCAAATTGGCCGTCAGATTCCAGCAGAAGGCGCAAGTGATTTCCTTATGAAAGCTCCAGTTCAGCGCTTCTGTTCTCGCTTGTTCCCACCATTCCTGAGCAAATGGAGCAAGTGCACGGAAAATTCACAGCAGCTGTTTTTCTTTCTTGTGTGTGTGCTAACGTATGTTCAGGAAAAGGAGGGTCAGATAAATGTTTAAAGACGCGCGCAATGCAGACATGTGCTTCGGATGTTTTCCCCGCCTTGCCCCTGTTCGTGTAGCTCATTTCCAGTCGGCAGCACACGCCGCAGCTCTGACCCTCAGCGGAGGCTGAGCTGGTTTGATTCATGTGGTCATCTGACGGTGGGAGCCTCGATCAAACCAGGGCTGGGAAATGATAGTGCATTAGTTCGTTTCTGTCCTAAGCGGGTTTTGGCTCCCTTCATTTGGAGCAGAGGGAAGGGGGAAAAAAAGATTTGTATCCATTTAACCAGCTGCTGAGTTCTAAGTATTGTTTTGCTTTTCCTGTTTAGCATTCCTTCTGCGTTTGTGTTCATTTCCACTGCCCACGGCAGGCCTGGACGGTGGTATTAATAGTGCTGTTGCATGCTGGCATCACCGAATCCTGCTTCTGAAAACCACTTCTTCTGGTGGTTTATACATTTTTATTGCAGTTGGAGCACTACAGGTCTCTGTGTAGGTCTCTCTAAACACTCCCTTACTGACTTCGTAGGCCACACACACCACGTGTTTTGTGTGACTTTTTAAGAGTTTTGTCTTTGTCTCCAGGCTCTGCCTTTGAAAGATCTGCTTGCTAGATATGATGGTATTGTCTGCAAGCTAAACAAGAGTTTAGCTGTAGGTGCAATCAGATTAAATTGTCCTGATAGTTTCAAAAGAGAGATGCATGATAGCATGGTTAATAAATCTTATAAATGTTTTCTTCCCCCCTTGCCCCTTTATTTGTTCTGTTGCAAAGATGTAGAGGAATCCCTTCCACCTAAGGAGACGTTTGGATTTTGTGTTTTCTTGTGCAGAAGCCAGGAGAGCCTTTCCCTAGGGAACAGCAAGCCCCATCCATCCATCTGCTATGCTCACCATCGCTTAAAAACAGGGAGGTCAGCTGTGCAGCCTGGTCAGAGGCTCTGCTGAGAAACATTCAAGCATGAGTTGTGGCCTTTCCTGTGGCAGTGCTTGAAGCCGTTCTGTTGGCAGCTTGTGTTTCCAGCCATTCATTGTAGGAGCATTTCCTTCCTCATTAGCAAAAATACCTGGAAGCCCAACATTGTGTCATGAGATAGGAAGTCTTTTCCAATAGTTGTCTATGCAATTATATTCTTAGGGTGTAATGGCTTTGTGCAACACCCAGTATTTTGTGAACATAGTTCTGTACTGTTAGAATTTGGGCATCCAGTTCTGGCACATTGCCCACGTCACTCTCTTAATAGCATTAGCAGAGGTAGATCTAAAAGATTGATCCTTTCCTCTGATAGCTTCATGTTTTGGAAGTCTGATGCTCTACCTGATCTGGGAGTGTCTGGCAGGATTGCAGATTAATTTGGCAGAAGTCCGTAGGGTAACTGAGAAGGCTGTGCTGAAAAGGTAAAGACTGTATCTGCTGATGCTGCAGATGCTCTGTCAGCCATATAATTGAATTCAACTTTGAATTTAGGATGGAGATTGCTGTAACTCGCAACCAGTGACTCCCTGCATATAAACACCCTGTCTCCCTGTTACTTGTGGTCAGCCATGCCTAGTGAGTGTAAAGAAGCGTCACTCTTGAAATAAGTTTTCTATTAGACTGCTTATCTCCTGCCATCTAATCCAAATAAACGATCATAATGTCATTGACCCTTGGGACATCCTGTAACACTGCTGTTAATGAAGGAAAGCTGTTGTAAAATATTGACCGTTGCAAAAAATCAAAGGCAGCAAATTGAAAACGTTGAAAGATGCCATCTCGGGAAGACCTCTGTGTGTCACTGCGTGTGGTAAACATTCAGGTCCGGGCATGTTAGCTTCCTGCTGTCCCCACGAGATGGGATTGCTCTGAGCTCAAAGCACACTTTGTGGAAGTACTTCCCAAGTGGCAGATAGGCAGATAGAGAAGAGAGGCGGATCTCTCTCTTCTCCCTGTGTTGGCTATTTGCCATCACAGGTCAGGATCACTCATGCTGGGAGACCATCTTTTGGTCCGGTGGTGGGAGCCTGACAGCATGGCCGGAGTTTGGATAGAGGAACGCATCCTTTGTCAAAGGATCCAGTTGCACCCTGCTTTCCAGCTTTCCCAGAGATTATTTTGAGGTACTTCGCTTAAAGCACAGCTATGGAGTCGGAGTTGTGTCAGTACAGACGTAACTGAGCCCTTACTGACCCTGCAAGAAACCTCTAAGAAGCAGATTAAAACAAGCACTGATTCATTTCCAAGATAAACTGTTGCTTGTGATTTCTTGGGGCAAGGACTGAAGGATGACTAGTTTACTTGTGGCAGTTCTGTTGAATGAACTGTCCTCTCCCAAAAATGTATGTCTTTTAAAGGATGACAGGGCTTCCAAGAGATGTACAACACCCAAACCCCGTGGAAGCTGTTGCT
>NW_009597441.1:0-15233 GCF_000690535.1 Cariama cristata
GCCAGTTTTTTACCCATCAAAGTGTCCACCTGTCTAAGGCATGAGCAGTCAATTTATTTAAGAGGATGCTGTGAGAAACCGTGTCGAAGGCCTTACTAAAGTCTAGGTAGACAATATCCACAGCCTTTCCCTCATCTACCAAGTGGGTCACCTTGTCAAAAAAGGAAACCAGATTGGTCAGGCATGATCTTCCTTCCATAAATCCATGTTGGCTGGTAGACAGAACACCTTTGATGATGAATCAGTCTGCCATATGAAAACGGTGAAGAGTAAACTCTTGATAAGCAACAGCAGTGTCTTTAACTGCTGTATCTCTAACTTGTTTTGTGTTCTCTGTTCCTATACAGCATCCTGTTTGATACAATGTAAGAAGCTGGAGCAACTAATATGCTAGTTATATAATAAAAGGTTTTCTTACAGGCACTATACAATCCACAATTATCTTTGTTTCTAAAGGCTAAGTTTTGAAATGTATTTGTATTGGGAAATAAACAGTCTCTTAAAATAGTACTGTTGGGCTGATCTTTTTTCTTTTTCAAGGTAAGTTTGTTTAGAATTCTAGTACCTCTCTGTTGTAACACAAATTTTATACAGGTTTTCCTGTGTTTCTAACAGTTTTCTGAAGAAAACAGATTTCGTGTTTCTGATGTTTAGCACTGTAATTTGGGCAAGACACTGCACCACAGACAAGAGATCATAGGCGTGAGGCACTTCCACGACAAACAGAGAGATGACACTGTTCTGTTTCCCCAGTCCAAAAGGAAAGATTTCATTGTTGCATTTATCATGGAACATTTTATTTACTCTTATTAATGAACCAGTAATTAGTGTACTACATCTTACTCTTCTTCAGTATATTTATCAGATGGAAATCTACAACTCTGTAGTTCTTCTTAATGGTAATGTGCAGACATCATAAAACTCCCTCCCCCATTAAACTGAAAAACTGTAATTTTCCCCCCAGGGTATGTGAAGTGTTCTTTGTAATCCATACTTATTTCAAGTATTGTGTAACTTGAAGGTAATCAACTGTCAGACTGAAATTCCCACCCGGTTTAAAGCTGCTCAGAACTGAGCAAGGCACATTCAGACACAAAGAGCATCACACAAAGTTAACACTAAATGCAGTTTTTCCCTCACATTATTACCCCGGCTAAAACAAGTGATAACAGCTTTCTCTCTTGTAGAGCCAAGCAAATGAGTAGATTTCAATGATCTAAGAATTCATCATAAATACCCTACACAGAGGCCTTGCACAGCTCCTCTTTGAAGTATCAGACATTTTTCTTGATACTTATACTTACTGCCCAACCTACAATGAACTGCAAAGGTACAAGTACAGCTATCACACTTCACCACACTGAACGTTCAGTTTCATTACTACTTCGTTATTATCTATAGCTTTGTTCATTCATATACACACAGATACATAAATAGTTTTGGTAAAGGCATCGTTAGAAGCAACGTGTTGCCTGTGAGTCAACAAACATTTCTTTGTTTCTGCAAAGCCCACAGGTCTGGACCAGGACACTGAAAAATAAGTCTCTCATAGCTTCCACTGGAGTAGTTTTCAATTCCATTGGGCAACAGCCTACCACCAACTGATTTATGCAGCCACTAATACTTTTGCCCCAACAACAATTCTGCTCTCTGGTGATTTCACAAATCTTCCTACAAAGGTCTGCAATAGAATTTAAGAGAGGTAAAAAGAATGAAATAAGCAGCAGGTAACATTTCTAATACCAGAAGTCCACTGTCACCCATGACTTCCCTAACTAGAAAAACAGAATAAACAAGTTTTTTAAAAACAGCAGATGATGTTGATAACATTACTGTAGCACCTAATGGCTTCATTGTAGTTCACTCACTGTCTAGAGGGGGAGAGTTACTATATTTCTGCTGACTTCTTTCTTGTTTGGGGAGCGCTTTTTTTTTTTTTGTAGGATCCTTGCTGTGTCCTTCTGTGCAACAACTGATTCTGATGCTTCAACTGAGATACAGTCAGACCCCTGCACTTCTGCAGTTTCACCCTGTATGGGGAAAGCCCCCTGCATTCAGCTCTACCATCAGCATCCTACTGATGGTAAGCAGAGTGGGCCCTAAAATAGAAAATTCACAGAAGCAGTAGTAGCAGCTTAAAGACCAAAGGCACATTAGAGTAAGAAAAACAAGAGTGAGAAGTAGAATGACACAGATTCATTCAGATTCCCATATTCTGCAACCTTTTCCACAGAGGCCTCTGAAAGTGTGGCTCATTCATTGCCTGCACCTCCTCTGAAGTCTCCATGAGCAAAAAGAAGCTCCTGCCTCCACACACCTTCTACTGATTGTTGTGGACAGAAGAGTGAAAGTTATCTCACAAGTCAGAACTGTAATACTCAGAGCTGCATAAAACCTGGGTATGGGTTTTGCTGCAACATCAGAGCAAAGCAAGAGACTCTGTCTTGATATGTCTCATTCTAAGTAGAAAAACACTATGGGAATTAAAGTGACTGAAAGAACAAGGGTAAGAACACGTCTATTAGTGCTTTTTTCCCCCTATATAGATGCTTTCTTTTTTAGTTTGTGTTGTAGGGAAGGAACACAAGAAGGCGGCAGTGACTGAAGACCATCAGAAATAAAGAGGGTTCAAACCAGAGGCACCTCTCACCCTGCTCACAGTCCCATCAGGGCTGTAAGGTGGAGGTCATCTCAGAAAGCACCTGTAGCCCTCACAGCTGCGTAAGGAAGTGGTACACACTGCAGCATTATCAAGTAGCACATATCCCAAGGCAAGATTGAGGAAAGGAATGCTGTACTTTGTCCCAGCCTATCTCACAAACAAGAAGTGTCTGGACTGTCACTGTATTGGTGTGATGTTTGATACTTTTCCATGTCATCTCATCCACACCT
Source organism: Cariama cristata (assembly GCF_000690535.1). Lineage (NCBI taxonomy): Eukaryota > Metazoa > Chordata > Aves > Cariamiformes > Cariamidae > Cariama > Cariama cristata. The sequence goes on from NW_009597441.1 coordinate 2,893, forward strand.
CATATCTACCGATGTTATTTCAGGGCTATGATTCAATTTTTTCAAAATTCAAATATTTTTAATTATGTACACTAGATTAAACCCTCTCTCTACATGGCCTGAAATAGTACCATTTTCTTCAAGAATATTGTGGGTGCAATTCAGTGCTAAAAATCATGTAAGGCAGGACTCCATGGGCAAGTGAGATACCAAAAAAATTGCGATTTGTGAATGGCCAAGAGGATACTACTAGCTGTTCCTGATCTATCATCAGTGGTTCTTCTGAAAAGAATTGTACACTTTGGGGGGATGAACATATATTTTTTTATTAATTATGCTTTTAGGAATGAATGTGTATTTGCAGATACATGTCAAAATATATTCTCGATCTCTGGATATATTCTCTAGTTTCTTCACAAGAAAGGACTGGCAGAACCTGCAAAGTTGTTCCCTTGCCTTTCGAGGAAGTCTCATTCAAACACTGCATAAGCACTTCGGTGTTAGTCAGAACCTGGCACTATATATTAAATACATAGAAACAAATAAATACTTTGTCATTTCTGCTTCATCAGTACAGATTGATATTCCTAGTTCAAATCCTAGGCTTGTGACATTGTTGCCTAGTTCTACCTTAAGCACTGAGGATAAAGCCCTACAAAACAAATAAGCCTCTCCCCTCCCCAAAAAAAACAACAAAAAAATTTGTATTAGTATGTCTACAGGCAGTGTACAGCCATAGAAGAACAGAATTAAGTTTGCTGTAGTTACGGTAAATACCAAACTTCTTAATTTCACATTTTTGTCTCTAGGAAATTATAAAACTCCATCCTCTTGTAACTATGCAATCATATTATCAGAGCTTTGGGATCACCAATACTTGAACACTGAGCCTTCCAATGCTAAAAAACATTTCCATTGCTTAAGTTCCAGAACTAACTTACACGAGGAGGCAGTAGAAAGGTTCACAATCTCAGAGGTCATGCACAGCAAAATAAATCATATAAACTCTTTATTCTCCGCTGAGTTGCCTGCCATACAATGCTGCTGAAGGTAGCCACTGGCTTTGAAGGGTATCAGCCAGGTCCAACAGGATGAGTTTTTGCAATTCTGAAAATATCTGCCTCCAGTTAATTTCAAAGTCTATCTTATCACTGCACTTTTTCACCATGGTACCATATTGTGAGTTGGACTAATTACAGGTTCCATTTCATGTGAACAGTTTGACATTTCATGCTTCCGAATGCTAAGGTAAAAAACGGAAGTCTGAGTAGCAATCTTTTACCATGACACAGAAAAATCTATACGTAAATGAGTCCACAGACTTCAACTGAGCTATTTCAACCCAGTTCAACCAAGGATCTGGCCTTTATTCTTTGTTTTGAGGAAGCTCTCAAGGCATAAACAGTAATTTTAGACTGATACACTCAAACTTCAAGCTATGTGCCTAAGAGACTAAATCCTATCAAAATCAACATAACTTAGACACATAACTGCTATTTTTATATTCAAAAGGTTCTCAGCAATACAGTGCTCGATTCTGAAACACAACAACAGCTCATCTGCACATTTTCAGCATAAATCCTTGAGACTTAAAATATCCTTTTGAGGGAGAGAACACTGAAAATAATGCCTAGGAATGAAGAAACATGCCTCCCTCAGTGAAATATTCGAATAAGAGATTAAATATCCAAAAAAAGTTATCTAGGTAAACACAATTCTGCTGTAGTACAGGGATTGGATCAAGTGATTTCAATGCCCTTTCTATATTCCTGTTACTTTGTTTTTATTATTGTGAGGTCTTAGACCTTTGGCTACACCTGTCTTGGTTTACCATTTCTTATGCCTTCAACAGTCCATATTTTTGTGTGGTAAGCCTTCACAAGTTGGATGCTTATTCCTTGACACCTCAAATTCTCCAAGTAGAAACGTGGTATGTCCTCAGCAGAACTAATTACTCAAACACTACTGAAGGTAGTCATCTATGTTTGTGCACCATAAGATACAAATCTGTCTGTACTCACCCCGGTGGGCAGACACAACCTGAAACACAAGGAAGGTGTGCTGAGAAAGTGAAAAATGATTCTCACAAGTTCTCTCTCTGCTGAGTTCAGGATCAGCTTGTGGATTACTGCAGTTAATATAAATCTGTCCAACTGGGCAGCTGTGTACTGGGAAAAAAGAAATTCACATAACACATTAGTCACACCAAAAATTTTGTATTCCATAAAGGTGTGCAACAGATTTAGGTTGAGAATATGTAATACAAAAGTGTAACATCCAGTAATACCAGTAACATCCAAATACCTGTCTCTCCTGAGCATAGTTAACTTCATAGAACCCCTATAAATCTCATACAAAATACTGAAATGAATATAGTTGTTTAGTAAGGGACATGACTTTCTAAAGAGTTAGTCAGGAATCATCCCTCCAAAACAGAAATGCAAAGTACTACCAATAGAGAAACAGAAAGCAACAGAAAGCAAAAAATTATCAAAAGGTCTGAGAGCTAGATGTGACTTTCCATGCTGGAGCCACTGACTATGAACAACTCTATTGCACAATTGCTTTTGTGTTGCACTGAGCATACTGTGTATATGTAACAGAAACGCCCAAAGTTGTGACAGTGTTTTAAAGTAGTTTTGGTTGGTTTCTGGGTTTTTGTTTATTTATTTATTAGGGAGAGAGTTTCTGGAAAATTGTCACATCAGTACAACCACCATCTTCGAGTGCATGGGGAACAGATTTCTGCTAAAGGCCAAAGAGTTGGCAATTCTAGAACTGAAACCTCAAATAAAAGACTTTCTCACTGAAGTAAAAGGAGCATCATAACAAGAGTACAGACTGTAATACTTAATGACATACAATATATACTGTAATAGAGAAAGCATGTTACATTCTTTTGCTTACGTATGACAAAAGAAATATTTTTTCATATTTCAGTTATGCAGGGCTTGTGGAGGGAAAGAAAAAACACCTGTGAAAAATTACTGTCCATGTTCAGTTCCAACAACCATGTTTTACGGGGTAAAGCTAACCTTTGGTTGTCCTACTGAAGTCCTGCTGTTTGTCATGCAGCTGAGCTTATTTAGATTAGCAATCTTAAAAAAAAAAATTAGTATTTCAAAGCACTGGGAAAAAGAACTTGCTCAGATTTAACAGTGTTTTGGACAGTTATGCTGCGGCTTTACACCAGCTTTTCTTTCAATCACGCAAATAAGTAATTCCTAAATTATGGATCCCCTCCTGCAAGTTATTCATTTGTACATACTGCACAATCTTCTACTACAGATAAGAGGTTCCACAGAAATCAGAGGATATATGTTCATTGGACTTGAAGTATATTTTCCCTCTCTCTCTACACTCACCTATTATGTTGTTATCACAATTCATTACTCCATCCCTGCAATGGCTGCAATAAAAATACATGAAGATGTAATGACAGCCAGAAAGATCTAAAATGTTATTTTCTGTTTAATAATGAAGCATGCAGTACAATTCAATACAAAATAACTGTATAAATGTTTCCATTGAACATTAGAACTATGGATAAAGCATGCACTGCCATAACACAAAGAATATTAATTACACTTCAAACTTCTGAACATTATTATGAGTTAAAATGCCTGGGCTGACATAAAAATATATATAGAAATATACCACTATACTGCTTCCAAAGACATCAGTGCAGTAAGAATAAACCAAGTCATACACATAACAGAATCATCATTATGTAAATCAAAAATGCAAAGAGTAATAGCAGCAAAACAAAACCCTAAACACACATACATATATGTTACAGCAAGCTCTGGGTATGTACTCTTACATGAACATTCTTGATGATATTATAAATGCTCCATTTTCTTCACCATCAGCTTAGAACTCTTCTGAAAAGTAAGCTATCAGTTTATGTGAAAATCTTGATGATATCAATAGTTCTTAAGTCATCCCACAGTTGAAGGCAAAACCTCAATGTTGAATATAATACAAACACAAGCTATTGTGACTGCAAAAATTTTTTGTACTGAACTGGAGTGACTTTTCCCCCAAGCAAAACATAGTAACAGTAGATTGATAACTTTGTCTTTTCTCAACCACTCCTAACATGGATTCCCAACAAACTATCCATCTGAAAACATCTCACAAGATCATGAATTTCTATCTCATTTGTAACAAAATGAATGTTTCAACTATTTTAGCGTTCTTGGCTCACAGGAGGAAACAGTGATGCAATTGCTAATTTTGATCCTCATGCTATCTCAAACTAATTGTGCTTTAACAACATGTTAGGAATCTGGAATAGCAACCTATGGTGACTATTATCAGAACCAAATGGAATGACAGTTCATAATCAGAACCTAAAAAATTTCAAACAACTCTATGTTAATTAAGATTCTAAAGAAAAATTTTAAGTTAGCATATCATAAAGCTTGCAGTAGGTATATTCATTTCACATATGCAAAACATTACACAGACAGGAACAGATACAGCATGTTTCCCCTATATGACATGATTCAGCAAAGAAACAAGCAAACTGCATAAAATTCAACCCTAACAAGATACTGTACGCAGGGAAGCATGGAGCAACATTAACAGTCTCTGCTCATGTCTAATTCCAGCCAAAATAGTCCAGTACTTTTATAAAATGGTAGCAGATCTGATAGCAACTCGTTGTCAGGGAAGAACGTAGCCACACTGGCTTCATTTCAGGTCCTGTGTTCCATGGGAGAACCTGAGCCCATGAACTCCAGCCCTATTCTCCCATTTTTTTGCAATGGCTAAGACATCCCCAGTACACCTACTGCTAGTCAGCAGATTCAGAATCAAATTCTGTATGTGCTACAGCCACTCTGCTATCACGTTTGGAGTTGTGTATGTACTCCAGAGCACTGCAGGAAAAGTGCTCAAGGACTCAGCCAACAGGCAAAGTAGTACCAAAGGGAACTGATAGGGAGGCAACTCAAGTGCTGACATAACATCAGTATCACAACGAAAATATTTTAAAGAACTGCTTGAAAATAACAGAGCAGAAAGGCAACTCCACAGACAAACATGAGAAGAAATTCCAGTTTAAAAGTGGAAGTTCCAAAGAGGAAGCAATTGAGAGAAAAAAAAAGGATAGAGAAAGCATAATAAAGATCATAATTGTTTCTAACAAAAACACAGTGACAGATAAAAAACCCAATACATTGTGTGTATTTCTTTCCAGTTCATCCACACATATAGTCCTACATGATTCCTAATGTATTACTTAGCAAAGGCCATTCAGAGGAGTTGGCAGTCTGTACCTTCATGTTTGAAAGCCTTTCCTCCCAACAGTTCTCTATACAGCCTTGTTATAACGTGGCAAGCAAAAGTCATGACTAAATTGGAGATATAGATCTCTTACTTAATCTTTAAGACTAGTAGCTGTAAACCAGTAGATATAATCAACACATTCACTTGAAACACAAGCCGCCAGATCCCAAATAACTCTGCTGAAATCAACAGAAAGATGATTTTCACCTGTAGTTGTTTAAAAAAAAAAAAGCATTTGTGGATGATCACATGATCAGTGAGCATTCAGCCATATATCCACCATAGTGTTTAGCATAATTAGCTAAACTAGACCCTTGAGGAGCACGATGAAAGTAAACAAACCAAAGAATCTACCAGGAGAAGCCCCTTCCCATGACTGCCAGTGCTGTCCAGCACATGCTTTGTGAACAAAAATATCCAGGAAGACAGGCAACAGTGCACCCAGACTTTGCACAGCCCCATATGCAGAATAGGTGGCCTGGTACTCTCCTAAGGTAAAGACAAGCTAACTTGACAATTAAGATATAGATTTATAATGATCAGTATTTATGGACACTAGGCTGTTGACAAAAGAGAGAGTGGGAATGAGTGTGTGTGTGTTTACTAAGTGTCCCTATTGCAACAGGTGTCTGACAACATTAATCTCTTACATGGACTTTACAAAAAAACAAAGCATTATGCTGACATATCACAGACATGATTTGGTCTGTTCTGCTTTTAAGTGCTGTAACAACCGACACAAGCAGTGAGAACTCAAACATTACCTCAAGAAAAAGAATTCTGAAAGCTTGTTGTTTACAGAACTTCTCATCCACGTTATTTACCCTTCTCTAGACAGAACTGACTGTTGAAAAGGAGGCATCTGGCATCAGCCATAATAGTTTAACAAGTTTTTTTCTCTAATATCATGACTATAATGATGCAAATAGAAGAGCAAGAGGACAAGAACAAATGCTACAGAAATAATAACAGAGATAATTATTTACCTCTGGCCGTAGCTGACCAGTTATTTGTGTTGTTTCTTAGCTGATAAAGCCACATTGCTCTTTTACACTGATTCTATACTATTGGAAGATAGATTCTTAATAATTCTTCAGAAATGCATTTACAATCTGGTATAGGGAAGGAGAATAGCAATGAAGATCTAGCTGAACACACTTGTATGGACAGTCAGGAAATGTCTGGGGTATTCTGGAGCTCTCCACATCAGTATGGATCTACAAAATTAGAGTGGCTTTTCTCTCTAATTTGCACTTCATTACATTGGATTATAAACACAGCAACCTGAAAACCTAAGTTCTGAAGAAGCTCTGTCCAAACATGCATAGAAAACCAACGTAGGTTTATTCTGTACATTTCATTAAAACAAACAAACAAAAAAATCAACAAAAACAACAATTAAAAAACCTAACAGGGGAGCCAGAATGATTTGACAGAGTTCTTACAAAAGAGACACCATTTAGTCAAGTGAAAAAACAGTTCTGTATCTTACCATTTGCCCAAAGATGTCACAATATTTTCTCCAGGTGGATAGTCAATTCCTTGAAGATAACACGGGCATTCATTTCTGTAGTAGAGGAAAAACATGTAACTGTGATTAACTCAAAGTGAAGGAAGAAAAATATTCTCCTCATTGACTTAATTGCTGCTCAAAGTTCAATTGGTTTAGTGAGGTTAGTTGGTTGGATTGATGAGGTTTTTGTGTTTGTTTTTTCTTTTTTAATACAAGAAATGGATCTCAATACTGCCATATAACTCCAGCACGTTCCAAATCAAATCAGTAACAAAGCAGAACCTCTACACAACAATGAACACCTTTTGTATCTCTTATATGCCAAAAATTAGACAATAGGTAACAACTAGCTTCGGTAATGTTGGATGAGACTCAGTACTATAAAAGAGCTATTTTTTACTAACATACAGGTTCTGTATAATTCTAAGATCCCCGTAAGTTTACAGATGCATAGTACCCACAAGGTTACATGTTTATTAGCTTTTCACTCTGACTTGCAAATGCAGTGGTCTAAAATAGTGAGTGCGACTATCAGAATTGCAGCTTTACCTACCTCTGTACACATTGTCCAGTCTTGGAATTCAAATATGTTCCAGAGGGACAAGCACAGCCTTCAACACAATCACTGCTGCATGTCTCTGGCACAGACAGTGCTTGGCAGGTTCTGCCACAGGTAGACACACAAGTACTGTACTCCTTTGTATCTTCACATGAAAGAGCTGTCCAAATGAAACAAATCTCTCAAATTACAGTGCAAGAGACTCAAGCACCTCACAACAGTTTTCTGATAAACATCTCTATTCTATCATTCCCAATCACATTAAATTCCACTAAAATTGCTATCTTGGCACTATGCTTTGTAAACTACACAGATGTAAATCCACAGTAGTAACAACTACAATGAAGTCTGCACAGTTAATCCAGATTTACACTGGGGAAACTGAACAGTTGAAGCATTTTTATTCCTCTGAAAATGCCTGGATCTTGTGCATGGGTTTTGGGAAATGCACAGCATCTTCAAGAAAACATTAAAAGCAATAAATAAAATGAGTGTACTTTGCAGATGTAGCACAACATCATCTTAAATTTTCTTATATATATATATACACACATGTATATCGTATAAAGCTCTACTTAAAAAACCAAAAAGATCTGAAGTTCTTGAAATACTAAAAAGATTCACATATTTTAAACCATACAGGCATGACTTTTTAAATATATTCTAATAAAAATATACTTGCTTCTAGAAAAGTAAAATAAAATTAGACAGTTTGAATGATTCATTCAGTCATAGTAGACACAGCCATTCATGCCATAATGACTTCAAGCAAGCCAGTCTTTTCAGATATACATACAGATACTCCAGCTTGAGATACTTAAGCTGGACCAACTTTCCAAAATCTTCTTTATCATGCATTACAATATGAATAATTACATGATGTGATGAAAACTACCAGATGTTAAATTCTTGAATGTTCTTTAGAAAAGACTTTCAGCCTTGTTAATGGAGCCAAACCTACTGAAACATCAGGGGTGTCAGTTTAGGGGTGTTATATAGGATTTCCAATTCTATGATTTTAAAAAATGTACATGAGGGCACTACATGTCCTGTCAACATATTTTGCATCACTAAAAGTTCATATAAAGTAAAGAATTTCATGATATTACCCCATTCCTCTACCTGTGAGGCTTTATGGAGCAGATAACAGGCATCACCTTTGGCTATCTCCACACTACCTATATTCTTCCATTCATTTAAAATTATATATCAACAATACCAATTCTTTACACTTATTTCAGCAGCATTGACAGTAAAAAAATAAGCTAACAGAGACTGTCAGACAGCAGACATTGACAATAATCCAGCTAAAACTGCTAAATACATTACCATCATTTTTCATCCAATTCATTTAGAGAATTACATAAACCTAGCATCTACGAGGAAAAGAACAAATCTATTTATGCAGCTTATGAGTAATATCAACATAAGATACACAGAGCCATATAAGAGATATAGACATATTTTTAATTCTATATACATTTGAAGCCCTCCAACTACTTCAAAAACATCTTTGCATTGTTTCTTAAGTCAAAAGAACTAAAGAAAGTCAACCATAAAGGAACAATCCTCTAAAAACACTGGGACGAATTCTGTCTTGACAAAAAAAGAACATTGTCTTGTACACAAAAGATCATGCTAGAATTAATCCTCTTCTCATTTAAAAGATTATATTCATTTAATTTTATTTTCTGATTGTCATTCTTAAGTCCTCAAACAGTAATTATTTAAGACTAGAAGTGAAAGGCAACTCACCGCAGTCTGGGACACCTCCTCTGAAATCTATTACAACTCCAAATCTTCGGCAGTGATGAGCATAATGCGCCAGAGCAGAGCAAAAACAAATCTGTCCACATTTGCAAGTGTCTCTTCTGCACTGCTCAAAATAGGGAACAGGACTCAAATAGGTGTAGCACGGAGCAAAAAGTTCTTTCGTAAGGATGCTACAAGCTTCTGCTGCGTAAGAGGCTGTACAAATAACAGATGAAACACTTTTTCAGTGAGGAAGTTTAAAAAGACTTGGAATAAAAAGTGTCTTCTATACAATGCAACTGATTATGGTTACATACTATTGCCATATATATATTTTTATCTTTGATATCTATACAACTGTATGGAAGGACAGAAAAGTAGTTAGCTGCTCATAGTTTTGAGCTTGTTCTGGCAAGATTTTAAGGTATTCAGAAAACTTTACAGTACGCAGACAGCGCCTACACACTCTCTCCTATCTTTAAACTGATTCATGGATGTGAGTTAGGCAACAGATGCTACACACTACCCAGTGCCTTTCATAAACACAGGATTACATATCTCTTCAGTTTAAGTCATTCCCAGCAACTACTTCAACAGGTCAGTATTTTAAAGAATAATTTGCTACCCATTGCTTCAGTCGCATAAGGCTGCAACCATGCTCAGAGCTGCTAGCTTAGGGTAGCACTATCACACAGGAGAACAAGAGCAGTATCAAATAATTACATAAGAAGCTCCAAACACAGCACTCATCTGAGTATCTTAATTGTGAATGCATTAAATAATTGTGCAACAGTGGTCAAAAGAAATAATATGCTATATTAGCATAACCAGAAAGACAGAAATTTTTAACTCCCACAAAATAAGAGAGAGGCATAAAGTAGGGCTTCAAAATTCCTTTTCCAGAATTTCTGACTTCCTGTATAGGCCACTTTTTTCCACATTCATGTCCAAACCCATTACCAAGAACACAGCTTCTTAGTGCTGCACATTGTATAAATACTCAAAAGACAGGATGAATGTTGTAGCAGGAGATACAATGATTTCCTAGCACTGCTGAAACTACAGGCAAAACCTTAAACAATATTTTACCTCTGCATCTTGCCTAAAAGCACGTAGAGTCCAAGACAAGAAGTGGTAGGAACTATGAAATGGATATAACCGATGATCTACAAAGTTCAAGATTAAAGGATGTCTTAGTGACCATCTGTGGTCCTCATGGCATCAGTCACTAGCATCTTTCCCCAAATGGACCCTTTCAGCTGAATCTAAAGGCTGGTAGTGCATAAGTTATCTTTCTTCTACTCATTCTCCTCCATAGCAGACAACTAAATCAAATATTTCATGTTTTCAAAACTGAATACTGCAATACTTTTGAGTCTCCATCTTAACTAGTAGCATCATCAACACTAGACATACTACCAACCTTTAATGCATGTTTAACTTAACACATTGTACCCGCAAACCAGAAATAAAAAGGGGGGTATTTCAAGTGCCTCTGCAAGTATCACAAAATACTTAAACAATACACTACATGATTTGTTAGGGTATTGAACTCAACAAATGCTACCTGTAAATATTAATTTTTTCAGTGGGCAGGACTGGCTATTACTTTATCCGATCCAACTAGGAAAATCGGCACAGATATAATAAGTAGAAATACATTTGTCAATAACAATTGACCTTCACTGCCCACCTGCCTGCAGATGAATATCACACGGATCCATTTGCGAACTATCACGCACAAGAACACACGTCGATGAAGTTTTCCATGTGTTTCCAAACAGCTCTGGAGTGCTTTCAGTTACTCCGACTGGAGATCTTTTACAAAACAGAAGTCAGTCACAAAAGATACCATGAATTCAGAGAAGAGTCTCAGTTCTACCAGCCCCTTCACCAGAGCTTCACCAGAAGCTCCCCTTCCACTGTTCCATATTCTCATGCACTCTTCCATAAAGCACTGTCAGCTTAAGTTTCAGGACTCTTTCTTTCCAGGCAAAGGCCCAGAAATGAAAGAGAAGATGTGCTCTAGAGCCGTTAGATGCTTTGTAAGGAGAGATGGATCAAAACAGACCGAGTTCTGTTTTCGCAAAAGAGAAGGAGGGAGCTCCACCGTCCTGAAAGTCTGCACTCTCTTATTCATACTTCTGTCTCCTCAGTGATACCTGATTCATTTTTATCTCTCATCTACCTATAATTTCCAGCCTGTTCCTGTGTAGCTGACTTTCCAGGCTCTCTAGTCCCTGCAAGAAAGACGAAGGAACAGAAATCCAAGAGTCCAGAGATGTAACTGCAACAGCAATTTAACAGATATCCATGAAGCCCAGGTACTCAATCACAGGGGCAGCAGGAGCTGAAAGATTAAGACTTGGATCAAAATAACCAAGGCACATTAATACTGTATAGGGAGAATGATCGAAACTGTGCACTTAAAAATAGGATGTTACTCTCTCAGGAAAAGACTGCATTAGGCATACAACCAGTAGTATTATTTCAGGTAAAGTAGTTGGGAGTGGAGGCATTGCAAAAGACACCACTGTCTATGGAAGTCTCCCAAATCTAGTGTGGATCTGGTGTTTTTTGTATGTATCAAGGTGCTTGCACATTACTGCTTGTGTCATGTCTCAGCACAATTCATAAGTTCCTGTAGTTTAAGAGCTTTTTTCACAAATATCAACTACTGAGCAACTTCTCACTTACTTGAGAACAAGTCCAAACACTGTGATCAAAAACATACTACAAAACTTACTTGCTTAAAACAGAGAAATATGTCAAATAGTTTTGCATATACAGTATCTCTTAATTGAGATCCTGGCTATATATTTCTAATCTTGTTATAAAAAATATTCTGATAATACTTTTTAGTCTTTAAGATAGAAATTGTTTAAAAACCCACTAGAATATTTGTATGTGTGGTTTTTAAATGGGAATTATTATGGAAAGTTTTCCCATTTTTCTATTAGTTTTGATTTTAAAAATTCCAACTGTTTTGAGAGAAAGAAGTTCTCCTACTCCTTTCTTTTTCTTGGTCAAAGAAATATCCTGTCATGGTCTAAATTCATGTTCTCCTTCTCCCACTTCCATTAGGCTGCTCAATCCTCTGGAAGCCAATTTGTTCTTTAGTATCTGTAGGAAATATGCTGCAAAGAAGCTGGACAAACAGCAATCTTGACTGTGGTGCTCAGGCAGCTCTGATCACCTTTCACTGCATCACAACAAAGCGAAGCTCAGGCAACAGCCAATTCC
>NW_009597441.1:15267-46275 GCF_000690535.1 Cariama cristata
ACGCTCTGTCAGAGAGAGCAGATTAGAACTTGCAGTGGAAAATAGGAGCTGGAGAGAGATAAAAAGGCTTGCAGGGAGGTAGAAAGTCCTTTATATAGGCCACTCCATATTTTGGTCAAAACTTTTCAGATAAACTAGCACTTATGACTCATATTTCATTGTATTTTTATATTAAAATATTTTAAGCAAACCTGGCTTGATATCCAATAGTTGAAGTTACAGATTGTCTGTTAGACTAAAACCTACTATCTATCTCACTAACACAAAACTTCAAAATAAATTATTCTTGGCATCTATCCATTCAGCTTCAGTACACACTTGATCTACCACTCTAACTGTAAATATTCATATAGTGGCAAATACAAATCTTGCAGCTATTCATACAAAAAATCATCCTCTGTATTTCCATTGAAGGTTCCACAAAGGCCCGCAGTATCATCTTTCCATTGTCCATCCACTTGAAGGTAAAGCCTCAGTCCTTCTCTGTCGTACAGTATCTGTAATCCAATGTGTGTCTTTACTTGAAGAAATACAGAGGAGAGTTTCCGTATTTCAAATAACTCTGGTGAGTAAAAACAGAGATTGTTGAAAGGCAAAGGAAACCTGCTTGTAATTTGCATGTTGATTCTTGTCATTTCACTGCTTTTGTTTTATATAATTTTTATCTAAGTTACATTTTTTCCTATTAAGGCCCTATTTTCCCCTAATCATTGATTTCGCACAGAAGGTTGTACTGATTCAGACTTTAAAGAAGAAAACAAGAAACTTATGACAGTCACCACACTTTTTAAAAATGCATCAAGAGTTCACTGGAATATTCATAAAGGTTAACTAAAAGTAAATCAATTTAAAGATACAAACATCGCAGACCATTTTAGACAAACTAATCCCAACACCAGCAATGCACTTCCTGTATTAAAGCCTTTTTCAGGAAATTCCTGAAAAGTCAAGGCCCCACAGACATCAAATGTACTAATGATTTGCATATAAAGATCTCATTAAAGCTAACACTGAATCTCACAGAACAGAGTCACATATTCATTTGAAGAATCTTGGTAATACCTTTCAGAGGGAGAGATTTAAAAACTCAAAGCAAAATGAAAAAGAAACAAAAGAAATTTTTTGTCTGAAAATCTGTAGCTTATCTGTAACAGGCAAGAGGGCTCCTTTCACGTATATTTACTCAAGTTGCTTACAGAAAAAAGGAAGATAAATTATTCAGTTTAAGAATCAGAGAAAATAATTTCCCCTCAGAAAAGAACTAACCAACCTTGCAAATGTGAGGGATGGCATTTGGACTTGTTAGAGATAGAACATACTCAATCTTAAAGTAAGCAACACTAGCCCAATACAGCTACTGTACAACTCCTACCATTAGTGTAAAAAGCGCATCAGTAGTTAACTTGTGAAACATTTCATAAAAGAATAACAATGTTGATAGTAACAATACACCACTTAACTTCAGTATGTTAGCTATATTGACAGTATTACAACATACACATAGGCCATTAAAATACTGCTTTAGTGCTCGATAGGAGTTATATGCTTATATGTTATTCCTTACCATCTGCGTAAGGCAGGTTAATTTTGTATTGGTCATATACCAAAACATCTCCTGAATGAGTCAGAGTCACTTGCCTCTTGGGGTCCTGCTTAAGAATAAGGCTGATTGATTGGATACATGATCCATCTTGGTTCTACAAGTAAAAGCAAAACAAAACTTAACAAAAAAAACAAACAAAACCAAACTTAAGTAGGATGAATGTTAAATAATTGTGCAAGTAAAGCTATAATTAGTGGGAAATCAAAAATTTTCAGCTGTATCTTGCTTCTTAGCAGGGTGCACTTGTAAAACATACAGCTTTACAGTTAAGAAAACAGTATTTTGAATGAATTCACATGTATGTTTAAATATAACGCCAACCTGTTATGCAAATACAGCTCAAAAGTGGGATTTGGAAAGAGAAACAATTCTTACATAGGTTAGTACAAAGACACCTGCCATTCAGGAGACCCCCTGATTAAAGACCCACTGAGGCTGAGTTTATGCTCACAAACAAGGCTGCATTACCTATGCAGCAGCATACAGAAAACCAGATTCGTACTTTAAAATGTCCTGAATCTGAACTCAGGTTCTTTTAAAGCATATTTAAGGTACAAAATTATTTTAAAGGCAAACAATAATGAAAGATAGGAGCACCTTGTGAATCATTATTTAAAACAGCATTTAAGTTCATTATGTCTGAGAGGAGTTGTGGAATATGGTCATAAGCTCCCTGGATGAATATTGATGAAAGAAAGGCAGCATCATGATAGCATACAATATCACAACATCCAACTGGCCCAACTTGCTTCTTGTTACTACCATTGCTTATTCTTATTTCCACTTCAGTTCTGCAAGTCAACACATGAAAAGGAATACTGCATTTCAGTCTGGATGAAACATACTCCAAAAAAATCCTACATCAACCTAATCTACCTTACCTGTATCCACCCTCTTCAGTGGCACTTAATTGTCAACATTACCAAAAGCAGCTAACTGATTGAAATCCTAAAACCCAAAGTACTGAGACTCATATGCTGAAGTTCCACAATATAAAGCAGCTATATGACCTACACAAGAAAATTTCACAACAGCTTAAAGATCAAGAATCGAATTCAAGTTAACTACTTTCATCAAAACAGAAGTCAACTATAGTATATTTGTTCAATGTCAGTTAGGCTGGATTTTTTTCCATTCAAGCAAGTCCTGAAACTGGTTGGTACCTAAATTAAGTCCCAAAGTACTTAACATTCCTGCATGTTGTTACTGTAGTAATCTTCAACTAGACACCATACCACACAGGTAGAAAGCAACACAAGTCCAAGCGCTGTTGAATATTGAATGTTTTCAACATATCACAGTAACAAATCCACCTGTACTAAATAACATGGAAACTAGCCAGATAGGAACTGACCAGTGTTAATCGTCTATCAAAGTTTCCAGGCCAGGACTTCCAGCTTTCAGAATAACTGCAGACACTTTGGCTTTTGATGTCAATAAGGAAAGAATGTTTATTAAAGTATGCTTATTAATCACAGAAGATTACCAGTGATCAAGTTCATTCTGTTAAGAAAAATCTGGTAATCTTCTGTGATGAACAAAGTGACAAAAATTGGGTCTGGTGAGTTTTGGCACACTATTCGTGCATTTTACTCTCATCTTGATTATGCATCTTCCATGTCTCATAATGTCTTATATACCAGAACATACACAGACATGTTTGAAATCACTTGGTCAAAGAGCAACCTAGGTCTGACCACAGGAAATCTCTCATTGATCGGATTTGGCCCCGAGATGCAGTCCAGAAATGTTCAGCAGAGATGAAGGAGGCAGCACTCCAGTCTCACTGCCTGCAGTGAAGGCATAACTGATGATGAAATAGTAAAACATTAAGCATCTTCAGGGCTGAAAGAGGTACTGAACAAGATTTAGTTAAAATATCCCTACCATTGGACAGTCGCACTGATACGGTGAATAGCACCATTCACAGCGCAAACAGACTAGGATGTTCAGTTCAAAGATTTACACTTTTATCCAACCCAGACTTTCCCTGGGACTTGCCCAATACAGGGCAAATGCTGCCCTACTTGTTGAAACAAGTATTAGAGCTGCAAGGATCTCTGAACACTACCATGTGGCTTTAACAGATGCTGAACTAGCACACAGTAGATCATCTGTCAGCCCTTCAAGTACCATGGACACACAAGCACACACAGTGATGTGTAAAGACTGAAAACTACATTCAGAATTTCCCTGTCTCTAAATACTAGTGCAACAGTGATCAGCTGAAATGATAAAATGAAACTTAAAAATAGTATATTATAAAAATAACTGGAGATATTCCATCAGCTCAACCAGTTCTTCTAGACTGACAGTGAAGACAGATATCTGCATTGTGAAGCCATGCTCTCGTAGGTGATCTTGTCGTCTTGCCTCTTTACTAAGAAATCAGGTTTCTGTGCATATCATTCAGCAACAGCGGCTATAAACTGACAATTGTTGACCTTTCAAGAAACTGAAAATAAAAGAATACCAGCTGGTATGCATAGCAGACCAGAGCCAAGAGAACAATTCTCTACAGTATATACGTTACTACACAATATTGACAAAAGCTTTATTATTTCTTTGTGCTGAAACTGAAGGAGAAATTCTGCCCGACAATTATTCTCTGTTCCAACGAACTGTTTCTTTCACAGCACTGCCCCTGCCAGCTTTCAGCAGGTGTTTTCACAGGAACAGCCATTTCTCTCACTAGACACACTTAAAAAAAATTTCTATATTAAGACCTTCTCATCACACAAACTACAAAGCCAGTGAGGTTGCTACCTGAGACTCAGATAAGGTTAAGCTGTGCTGATCACTTGACTGATTCTTCTTCCAAAGAGCGCTAAACAAAATTTCACATCGTTTTGAAATAACTGGTTGCCTGATGACTGTTTATGTCACCGGCTCTAAGGCTCCAGATGACTGGATTCTTTGTGATTCAGAGAGCTAAAAGCTCCCCAGGTATTTTCTTTCTACATTTTTTAATCTGCTTGAATGAGATGGGACTGATAAGGTGGTTTTTTTTTTAAAAAGCACATAAAATCTCAAACCATCAGGAAATATGAGATTCTGCACTACAAATCTTTTAGCTTCCCATTTCAATTCATTAATTTTTATAAATGGGAAAAAGATAATGGATGGTGCCTAGGGAACTGTAAAGCAGCTCTTCTGCCAAGTGGTACCAGCTAGTTGATAGTTAGACATTTGAATAGCTGCACATAAGCCCCACATTCTTGTGTTACAGTACACAAACTGTTCTCACTACTCTCTCACCACTTGTACATTGATAATTAAATTATGAGTACGTAGCCTTGGTACATACCACATAAGCCTCTGATCACCCACCTGGCAGTTAATGTCCAGAATGCTTCAGTCAAACCTCTGTAAAAGTCTATACCTATTAGGGACTGATCAGGCTAGCATTGTTTAAGGCTAGGTGAAGTATGATGCCCAACATATAGTAAAAGCTAAGAGAATCTGTTTTCTTACCTACAAACCACTTGGACACACAGACACATTAAGCAAAGTCCCTAAGTCACGTTGAAGAAGATGCAAGAATTACTGCAAGGCTCTTTGCAGTCTCATGAGCGCTGCGGAAAGCTAATTTGGTTATCACTTTCCCCAATAGAAGTATCACCACAACAACTAAACCGAAAGGCACATTTCTGTCTGTTTTGCACAGACATAAGTGTTCTGTAATACAAACGTGAATGAGACACACAATACATATCCTGCACATTATCATAGCAGATATTTGCTCCAGACCTCCTTTGTCCATTGATGTGCTTTTCAACAGGTCAGGCTGAAAGGTATCTCACTGTGGGCTTCTGCAAGAAGTCAATCATGCCTCAACTTTATTTGATAAAAATGTTGCCTAGAGTGTTTCTCTGGAGATCCCCTTTGCTTATCTTCAACCCTGTAGTACAGGACACAGCTTCAATATACAACCATCTATGTTGAATGCCTATGTTTATGTTTTGTTTCACGGCTATTCTATTTTCTTTTTTTCTTCTAAATGATGCTACTGGTTTAATTAGCTCCTCAGGATCCCAAGGTTAGCACAGAATGAAGCCAGTTAAGCTCATTAAAACTGAAATAAGCTATGTCAAACATGCACTTGAAGTAGGGAATTGTAGCAACAATCAGATATATTGTATCTTGAAACAGTCTCAATCTTCCTATAAACAGGAAATAGTAGCAGGATCACCAGATTCTTCCCAACCCAAAGAAGGACACACACAGAGGTTAAAGCCTAGAAGGTTTTTCTCATGTGCATGTCCTCATCAAAATCTCCTTTCACAGCCACTGCTGTAACTCTTCTACCTCAAAGAGCTTGAGGCTATTAAAGCATAATAAAGCAGCCGTATTCACAACACAGGAATCCACTTTTTCAACACTGGTAACTTCTATACCCTGTCAGATACCTGATCCGATGTCCTGCTATGTTTCTCCTAGGAATCATAGAAGAGATGGTGGGACATTTACTTGCAGATCATCCAGTTGTAAAATATATTTGGTCTCTATCCAGTTAAACTATTTTTCTTACCTCTCAACTTTTATCACTGAGATGAGAAGGGGACTCCATGCACTTAGTCTCCCGTCTCTTACCTGGATAGCAAATAAATCATTTCTATTACAATAAACTTGTCAATGCCGCTTTAATATGACTTCCTTCTGCTTAAAGGTCTTCTCTGTCATACAGAGAAGTAGGTTTTAGTGTGAAAAAGACTTTACTGAAATACACCTTTAGAAAGTGTGGCATGACAACTTATATGACCCATTTTTCTTCCCAAGGAAATCTCGACTGCACGAACAATATACACTGCAGAGAAGAATAAATGTAATCATTAGTGTAAAAGGAGTGACAGAATCATACATTTGTTTAGAATACAAAAGTAAACTACTATAATGAAATGTAAGTAGTTACCTCCACCAAAGTAAAAAGTAATGCTGCTAAATCTGATTTTATGCGAAGTACGTAACTGCAACAATACGGAAGCTCATGCAAAGAACTAAAATTTGGGCCTAGCGTATAGCAGATGGTCTAGAAATGCAGTAAAAAGAGTTATATCTAAGTCTGTACAGACTTCAAATACCCTTACAGCGGCTCCTAGGTAAAAATCATTACACAAGGCCATTGGAGACAGAACACAAATCTGGCCAAGATACAAAGTTGAACATCTTGCTCCTACAGCAAGTCCATCAGCTTAGTAAGTAGGCATCCACTGTAGCATTATGACCCTAATACAAATGTGGGCCAAACTCTGCCCTTACGTGCATATGTAGAACTCAAAGTCAGTGAGAAAAGCCTGACTCCAGAAAACAGCTCAACTCAGTCAACTAACACTTCTCACACCACCTATGTATGCTTAAGGTCTATTCTACCTTGCCTTAACTTCCCTAAAATTAAAAGACCTATTGAGACTGTAATATGAATGAAACGCTGTAGTGAAAATCTTACCAGTGTTCCATACCTCACATACACAACGTCATAATACATGCTCAGAAATCCACATCCACAAAGGAAAGAGAATAGGTCTTGGACATAAAGCAGATTAAATACTTAGTGACTTCTCTGTGCATAGTATCAGAAACTTTCAAATATAAAAAGTAGGACCACACTTAGTATCACCTATACGTATGCACATGCATGTTTGGCTGAAATTAGTTGTACAAGATAACAACAACAGTATCAAAGATGCACACATACACCCAAATCCAAGACAACCATCCCAAAAACTATCCAAAGTTTTTCAGATCAATGTAAGTAAAGATGAATTTCAAGCTGCAAGAACAAAACTGAAAGAGAAATCTATATTCAAAGCACAAAAAAAGTCATTCTCTCTTCAAGCAGTACGCTTATTTTATGCTGGCTGCAAATCCAGAAAGATGTACTCAGAAAGCTCAAGCAAATAAGTCATCATCCAGGGTTTGCTGCATAAACCACTATATGGTATTGAATCACCTCAGCGAACACTAAATCAGAATGCTAGCATAATCTTCCCCGTTTATCACAAGCAAACATGAGAATTTATGTACAGACTTCCTCTGCACTGTTGTCATTCAATTATTTCATCATTAAGGAAAATTGTTGCTACTGATTAATTTTAATCTACTAATTTGCAGGTATCTTTTTTTTTTTTAAAAACTTCCCCCCACTCCCCATTAATAAACCCTTCAGGATATAAACATTACAAGAAGGTTCTAACCTTACCTGTCCACAAGGAGCATTTTGCAAGGATATGGTAAATGCTCCAGATGTACGGCTTTTTGCAAGAATATACTGGCAGGTAGCTTGGAAAGTGTATTTGCGCCCATCAAAGGTCATGAAATGAATGTCTCCTGAAACTGAACATTCAGCTGACAAACATAACAAATAATGTATTTAGGTATGTAGAAGAGACTGTACTCTCAACAGTTATTACGCTGTAGAGTTCATACACTCTGATATATGCTACAATTTTTTAAATTGTATTCATATTATAACCAGGTTCTAGGAACACTGTTAGGAACTAAACCTTACCTTCACTTTTGTTATGGAGTTCCTACCTGAACGCAGGCCAGGATACCTAAACAATTCTTCCCCCAAAAGGAGGCAATAATATGTCTGATCCTTACATTCTGGCTATTTGACTTGTGTCTCTAAAAAACGATTTGCAGAAACATTAAGCACTCCCACAGTTAACTGATAACTCTGAGACCAGTGCTTAAATCGACTGGCAGCTACAAGAACCATGAGGCCATGGGTACGTTTAACATGCAAAATCCTTTTGACCTTCATCTCTGTAGTTTAGCTGCCTGTCTGTGAAGTGAGAGTAACACCCCTCATTCCACAGGCATGTGAAAATAATTAACTGATATTTGTACAATACCTAGATACTATATTGCTAGCCAGCAGCACTGTGCGGGGAAAAAAGTAACCTTGTCATGATCTGTCAACTGAAGATTGCAGAGGAAACTTTATTTGAATGACAAGAACGACCAGGTAGTGCCGTCTAGCAGAGACATCACGGTGATGTACAGGAAGACACATTACTGCGCTGCGCTGAAAGGCAGATGTCTGATATTCAGACCATTTTAATATTTAATCTACTGTGTGTGTAGATGTGCTTAAATGTAGATAGAAATAAAAATGCAAATTATATCATGGAATATCACATTAAAATCTTACAGTAATATTTTAACCCAAGTAAAAATGCAGTTATTAGTTAAGTATTCAAGAGTTTCACATACCTGGACATGTAAGATTTGTACAAATCCACTTTCCTCCAATGCAAGTGCTGAAATAAAAATAAAAAGGTTTCATACTTTCATTTTTGTGAAGTATCTATGGCTGTTCCTTAGTTATTCTTCCTGGATTCCTCTTCTATGAAATGAGCACCAAGTGTCTTGAGTCTCACAAAAGGGTACAAACAGAGCTACCACAGTCACTAGAATGCCTGGAAGCTGTTGCAAGAACTTGTCATGAGGATACGAACAGCTAAAATTTCATCCATGCATCCAGTAACACTTTTCTTTCTTTTTAGCTCCTTGATAACCATTATAAAAGTTAAGGATGATTAAAATTGAGAAGAATAAATACAAGCAATTTGAATCTTACTACTTTAAAAAAAAATAGAACTGTTGTGAAAAAAAGAAGTTGCACATCTGCAAACTCATCTGTTTCCTTCAATTAATTTGATTAATAAAAGGCATTATGTCTTCCTACAAACTTTTCATTCCAGTGTATAAAATTAACTTAGAAAGTCCCCAAACAGCAGCTTAGTGTCATAATGACATTGGCTCTTTGCATCCAAGTGAGATAGCACAAACAGGAAACACAGTCAAGTCAAAGTAATTCTCCTGCTAAGATTTAGAATTCTAGATTCCTTTTAGTTTCAGGCAGAGTTCAAGGTGAAGAGCATTCTAAACATTACAGTATTCTCTGCAATATCTGTCATTTGCTCTTTTCCCACATTAATAGCTCTATAGTTTCTTTGATCTTTCCCTTCACTGCAAAACACATATAGAACAACAGTTCTTGTATGTAGAAACACTGAGAACTTACCAACTTTATTCAATTTTTAACTGAAATAGGCCTTAAAGAAGTTGTCTTTCATGACCGTGAAAGGATTAAGTCCACAGCACACACAAAAAAAATTACTAACCAGTTATTACAATCGTCATAAACCACTGAGCCCATTTCAAATAAGCTTCCATGGTAGTCACAAGGACAGTCCATAGGCTTGACACACAATTCATTTTCGTAAATTAAGCCTAGAAGAAATAAAACAAGAAAAAAAGTGGAATGCCTGTATAAATAGTGGATGGAACACTAACAAGTATACCCAAAACCAACAAAAATGGTCACGTATGATAATAAGACTAGACTATTTGGCAGCCATTTTTCCAAAACAAATGTGCATTTGAACTATATTAAATAAATTTTATTACATGGACCAAGTCCCTAAATTGCTTGAGATACACTAACAATAGTATGAATAACAAGTATTTTGTAATGGGGGAGAGGGAGGAAACCACACACACACAAAACAAACAAAACCCCAAACACACAAACACCAAACCATGCTGCTTTGAGTACCTTTGGCTTCTTTTTTGACTTCTTTACAAATCTTTGCCTCCATGTTTTAAGGTACTGTTTGGTCCTTATTTTACTATAATTTTTTTTTGCTTTGTGTGGTTTTCTTGTTTGTTTGTTGTGGTTTTTTTTTTTAGTTATTCCATTATTAGAGAGCCAGAAGCTAGAAGACTTTACTAGCCCATAAAAGATAAAATGTATGACAAAGATGATTATACTTATAAATCATATGAGTATGTATAAGAAGCAGGACTTGAAGATCCATGCCATAACTTTCTCTATCCTGTTTTAGATAGAATTATGTACCCAAGAGAAGCCAGTAACAAGGGGAAAACTGAACATCAAAGTATATTTCAGTAATAAGGGTAAAGTTTTGCTATAGGCCACATCAGTAAATACCTCATTTGCCAGAACCACGCAGCAGTGTAAGAATCTCAGTATCAAAACTTGTTTCTGGTCACATGAATGAGTTTTAGTCATGTCATGTTCTCGAGCTCTCCTAAGCACCTGACTTTACAGACATTCTTCAGAGGAAAAAAAAAACCAAAACAACAAACCAAACAAAAAAAAAATAACAAAAAAAAAAAAACACCACCAAAAAACCCCAACCCACCAAAATACCCACCCTCCAAAAAAACTGAACAGCAACCACCAAAATCAGGCAGATGGCTGCCCTGTCAACAACAGAGCAAACCCCATTTTTCGTTCAAATTGTGCAGCTCTACAGCTAGAATGTGGATCTGCGCTGAAATCTATTCCCACTTGTTAGAGGGAAGAAAAGGCTCTTGTCAGTTATGAGGAAAAGAAGGTCATTCATCCATGCTCCGTTTGTGCTGCATTTATGAGGAGCTCCTATGAATTCCTTAATCTAGCCATGCCATATAGGCATGTAAACTTGGGGAGAATAATCTGAAAGTTACATAGAATCAAATAACATGTATTTGAGAAGCAAAACTTACCATCTGGACAGTAGCATCCATCAATGCAGGGAAGCTCACTGTCGATGCACTGTGATTGCTGATGACATGAGACAGGGCAACAGCTGATGCATTCATTGTAGGTCAAGGGTTCAGCGCAGGTAATCACTAAAAAATAGAAACAGGTAGAGAAATGAAAATGTACTGTGATATTGCCTCAGTGTTTAAGTAAGTTGCGCATGTTTCTTTCAGGTATTTACTTTTTGGTAAGTCAACTGAGTATCTGTTGTCTAGAACAATGAAACAATGGCTTTCATAACAGACACAGAATATACATGTATTCATATTCTGTCCATTAAATGTGCATTGAGAAGAAATAATTTTAAGTTACACCAAGGGAGACTCAGGGAAACTTTCTCACTGCAGAGCTATTTAGATACTTAGACCAGCACAGGAAGTGGCAGAACATCC
This sequence comes from Cariama cristata, assembly GCF_000690535.1. NCBI lineage: Eukaryota > Metazoa > Chordata > Aves > Cariamiformes > Cariamidae > Cariama > Cariama cristata. The sequence goes on from NW_009597441.1 coordinate 26,822, forward strand.
ATTAACCAACATTTATGGAAACATAAAGGAAATCTTCTGTCATGAATGACAAAGCAGTTTTGGTTCTGTGTTCCAAACAGGCAGACAAATTAGATGATCTCTCTCTAACTTACTTTCTGTGACTTCTAAGATGAAGACTTATGCAAGTGTAAATCAAATTTATTTTTAACACTCATGACACACATTTTATATATCAGAAAGTCATGAAGACTTTGACAAAATTTGAAAGAGTAGCTCTATGAAAAAACAAATGGTTAGTCATCTTAAAAGAATCTCTGATGTTTTAGTAAGAAGGTTGTTGAAACCCATTCTAATAAGTTTAATGCTTTAAATACCTTCAGTACAAATTACACATATAAAAAAGAAATTCCATTGCATTTATGTAGACTTGAAGTAAGTCCATAGTTATGCTTTCATTGAGAACTATATGAGTGCAAAATACGAGGAAGGACAAAGAAGTAAAAGAATGAAGAGCACTCTTTTCAAAATACAACTACTAAACAGTATTTCCAAGTATGAAAGCACCCACATACCACATTGCTGAAAGTACATTCGCCATCCATGAAGTGGCTTTCCTGCCTGCGCACATGCTCTGGCATATTCAGTTAATGCTCGACACCAAGTTGCATTATCAACTGCTGACCTTACACAAATAAAAATTGACATATTATTTTCTACCTACATTCAAACATAAAATCATAACCTTATGAATGCTCTTGCACTGCATACAACCACATTGTTTGAATCTACTTTAATAACATTCTAAAGTACTGTGTTGTTTGGCTAGGTTAAAATCTTTAAATGGAAAAGACATTCTGCCATACTTGAAGACAGGTCTTCAATATATTTTAGACCTGACGCTAATTTCCTGAATGAATCCATGAAAGCCAGAGATACAGCAGTATAAACAGACTTGAATAAAGGTCTTGATTTTTACAAAAGGAATAATGTCCTTCAGAAAATTCACAAGAAGAAAGCATAAGATTTCCACCAGTGAGTCACCATGGTATGAGAAATGGAAACTACCTTCTCCTGTCCTGCCTGTTAATTTAACTAGTCAAAATTGCTTGGACAAGGAGCATAGCAAGTTGTGAAATAACAAATTCAAATAGTAATCAAATTCCTCTTTTCATTGAATTAACATATGGCTTACATATGTCAAATTGACCTATCCACTATTACTTTTCATTAAGGTTAGAAATACTAATGATCTTGCACACTCAGAATCAAAACAGATGCCATACTCAAGGGAAGGTACACTAACGAATTATGAAAATATCTGGGCCTGATTTTGGTCATCATTATACCAAAGAAAACAGGAACAACTCCACAGAAATTTCTGACAGTGAAACTAGAACAAGAGAGAAAAGCAAGATAATCAAAGAATGTTAGATAAAAACTAATACGAAGAAAAAGACACACATTAGTTCTGTTAACACTTACAATTCATTCTCATGATAGAAGGACAATTTTTTTAAAAATAGCTTTGGAATTATCCAAAAACATTCACTTACATGCAAAGATCATTGCTGCAGCTTGCCATAAAAGGAAGAGGACTCACATATTTATGACATTGTTCAAACGGGGGATGTAACAGGTTATTGCACAGAGTGTATGCCCTCTGAAATGAACAAGATAGCTGTTGTGAAGAGAAAGTTCTCAAAAATAAACCTAAACAGAATAGAATATTATGGAAAATCAGAATAGACATCTCGATCTGCAACTAGGAATCACTTTCCTCTCATCAACTAGAAGCAGTGGCTAGCAACATGTTACTCTCCATGCCAGAGTATTCATAACATTGAATCTTTTATCCAAGGTCATACCAGCGGTAGTAAAACGTAACCCCTCCCCAAGAAGGGCATAGACCATGTTGCAGCTAAGCCCAGATGACCTGAAATAGTCTTCGTTCTAGTTAAATTACACAGTAAAAGGCAACAGAAATAAGACATGCCTGGCATCAGCTTTAGTTTCAACACACTTCATTTCAAGGTTATATCTTGAAAATTTTACTTAGAAGGAAAAACCTACTTCAATGTGATGGACAAAAGTAACAATAATTCATGTTTTTAAACACTGGCAAATTAACTGTACTCTCATTCTGGTTTTGCCTAGCTGCTTCTATCCTTCCTAAGGGAAGGAATGCTCTAGAACCCACCCCTACTTTACAGCCTTTCACTCATTTAGACCCAGATTCAAACACTTCTGTTGGCTGCCATGCTGACAATATAATATTTGAAAAGATCAAGAATTAAATACGGAAGTGGTGAGAAAAGGAGAGAACAAGGGAAGTTCTGCTGCAGCAACCACCTCTCCAAAGAATAACTGCAAATACTTCCAGTCTCCTTCAAAGCATTAAGGCAAATTCTCACTCTAATTAGAACCACCAACTATTGTAATAATCTTTGTGTGTTGATCCAAACCTGCAGAGATTCATGGCTTTGTGTCAGGCAGGGTGGTTCATTAAGAAGATATTTATCCCAATTGGGTGTTCCTTGTGGAGGATTTTCCTGCCAACTCTCTACGAATTCTGTTACATCGTCTGTCAGTTTTCCTAAACAAGACACACACACAGAGTCACATAGCGACTTGGAAGAACAACAGTGTTTCTACAGGATTTCCCAGGGAAACATCACAATAATCAAAACACCACACTAAGCAGAGTGCGCCAAACCCTTCCTACAACTAAATGAATCGGCTGTTAGTCCGAAAACAATCTGGTCCTTTCAAGAAACAAAAATATTTTTAAAAAGGAGTGTAGTAGGAAGGCTCTAGAATGGCAGAAAGAAGCTTACTCAGGCAATTTGGCAAGGAAGGGCTTCAAGGGTGCAAGGCTGCGCCTGCCACAGTCCTTGAATGGAAGGAAAGGACAGAAAAGCTGTAATAAACTGTATTACATATACACAGTTCATGCTGTTACTTTATATGAAATTCCCAACAAAGAGTCTAAAACCCAAGAAAGATAAAAAGTCACTGCAATGGTACAAGATGATTGTCTACATTAACCAACTAAAGGTGTGACTTTATTACATAAGTAGCAATGTCCACGCTAGCATTAAAATAGCTAAGAAAGGTATTATCCATCACAGACAAGTGGTGATCTTGCTTACTGCTTGGACTATCCATGAATGCATATCTTGCCATATCTTTCTTACTACTGCTCCCCAAGCTAATTGGATAAAGCTAGTACACAGTGTATCGACCTGTGCTACAACTGCAGCTTTAGGCGACTGAGATATCCTGAGAAAGGGGAGATGACAGACAAAAGTCTCTGAAGGCAACGTGGACAATGAGCTATTGATCTCGATATTAGTTTAAGCACTTTGATTTGGTGAGCAAACTATTCTATTGGGGTAAGGACTGATAATACTAGAGGGCTGATGCTTTCTGAAATTGAGTGGCATGCATAAACAAGAGAGGAAACCTACCACATATACTCTACAGAAATATTTTAATTTTAAAGAGGAGAAGCAAAGATTTAAACAGCCCAAAGTGATGATTTCCAGAAGTTTTTGTCTAACTTGAGATACTTTCAAGGGGCTTGATTTTTTTTTTCCCCTGGGTCTTTTTATTTTATAGAGGTCTTCACTCAGTATCTATTGAAAGCCAAGACTATTGGAAGTATCTGAAGTTGGTACTGAAGGATCATTGGTCACTTCTGAAAGTGTTAGCATAAATGAAATGTCAGATTAAACAAGATTTGGTAGTCTTAATTTATCTGATGGATCAATTAAAATTATTGATTTATTTCCAATAGCAATATCTCAGGTTTCCACAGGCTGGAAAATTGCTAAAAGGGCAAACATTTAAAAGTAGGTTTTACCTTTCAGGTCCTAGGAAACTGAAGTACAAATACCATTGTAGGTAGCTGAGTAAGGCAGCTTTTAAAAGATCTTCCTCCCTAGAATCCCATCTGTATTGAAATTGACCCTCTTCACTAACAACATCATCTACCAGAAGTACTTCCATATCATATTTTCCATTTCAAAAGTTGCCCATCTTAAATTCAATTAGCATTACAATTCAAAACTAAGCAAAGTAACATTTATTTTACCTGAAAAAACCATGTGTTATACAAGAGGAAGTATTTTAAGTACTCACCATAACTAGTTTCAAGATCATCCTGCAGGATAGCGTTATTGTTCCCACACAGTCCATGGGTTTTGCCCAGGTACTCTGGTGCCATTTTGATATACACTGCGGAAGTACCATCCCAAGCCAGAGTAAAGGCATACTGGTGCCTGACTAGGAAGTATCCAGCTAGTTTCTGGATGTGCAAGTTTCCAATAACATAAGGTAATTGTATTCTGAAATGACACAGAATCAAAAACAACTTTACATGAGAAAATATCACCATTAAAAATAATTTACTTGCTGATTTAATGATGTCCTCATACATCTGAAAATCTGTGATGTAAATATTGAGTAACTCCACTAAAAAAATATGAAGATGCAAATAACAGCAAAAATCAAAGGATGAATGTCAATGGTTATACCTCTTAATACTATATACTGCTTATTTAGATTATCACCTTCCTCAGACACTACTCTGTAGATGGGTAATAATTATTACAGCTGTGGTCTGGATACTTTTAAGCTACCAACAAGTAAGAACTCGTTTACATCTCTCTTACCAAAATGGTACCATGAGATTGATTCCAGTGTAACTACAGCATCAGAAACATGAGGGCAATTACCGAAATCCTTTATAGGTGACTTCACTGCTCATCTTTATCTGTTCATCTCCAGAAAAGAATAAACTAACAGACCGTTTACAGGAATAAGGAGAAGAATGGCATTCAGGATCATTATTCACCTGCCAAATAAAATCACTAGTGTTAAAGTCAAGTTTTTAATCAAATTCTTTGTAATCCACGTGTTACACAACTAATATTCCCAATCCTGCGCTCAGCATGCAAACAAGTAGTTTGGTCCCACTACTCCCCAAAAAAGTGAGTACAATTAGCACTCTTCTTGGAGTGGTCTTTTCACAGCAGCAGGCTTTGAAAGCACATGTTAGTTTTCTTCCAGCTGTTTATATTTTCTGTTATAGTAACTAGTAGCCCACATCAGGTTAGGGTTACATCTAGATTACATTCTAGAACCCCATACTATTACCTTAAGTCATTTTTAATCTCTTAAAATTAATGCATTATTAGCATGTTCAACAATAGTTAATAGGAATGTAGAAGTACAGTCCCCTACCTGTATGGAAAAACTCTGTTCATCTAATTCAGTATGTCTCACAAGCGCATATGTGGATTTCCCAGAAAAGTAATAATAGAGTCCATCAAAAGTTTCAAAATTATATTGACCCCATGTTCTGCATATATGATCTCTTTCAGCACCTGTGTTATACACTAAGAAAAAGAGTCACTTGAGACAAAGCACTGGTTTTTGGATTCAACCTGTAATTGAGATGTAGTACTGTATGTGTCATGCTGTGAAACATCACCACAGAAAAGAAAGGGCAGGAAAAATACTAGAGCATGAAGGAACCTTTAGGCAGAGATTAGTCATCGTTGTAGCTGTGGGAACCAGAGTACAATCCCAGAAACCCTGGTAGTTTTCTCTCTTTACACACCTGTCTGGCATCTTGGTCCAGTTGCATTAAATCGACTGCAGTTGCACAGCTCTCTGTAGACACATTCACCACCATTAAAACAGGTAAGTGAATCTGAGTGGAAAAATAAAAGGCATGTTAAAAATAAATTCTGATAATTTTCATTCTTAAGACCCAGTTCTGTCACCAAATGTAACTCTATGAACAACAGGAGATGCTGGTGTTGCATTTAAGTGTCCAGAAGAATCCCACAGGCCTCCACAAACACGAAACACACTGCAAAAGCTTCATCTCAAGAAATACAGCCAGATGAAGTAAATCTACTGCAGTAAATTCATTGCAGCCAAATCAAAATGGCTGCGATATCTGTTAGTCTGACATGTTTTCAGTCCACTAAACAATGAACAGAGGAAGTAAACACGTGCTACATAAGAAAACAGCATGGCGCCTGTATCCTTATATATAAAGCTGCTATAAATAACACTCTATTGGTAAGCTCTACTAGGATGAGAGCATACTACCCTAGAAATACAAATGTTGAGATTCCAGCTGTAAATCTTTCAGCTGCCTGCCCTCCTTCCATCTTGCAATTTTTAAGTATACCAACCACAAGTACATTCCATAAAGACACAGACCACTGCTCTTTTTTCTAATTTTATTAGAGACAAAATTTTAAGCAAGGAAAAATTTAATGCTTACGTATAGCGAGCCTACTGTAGAGAAAGCAAGCTCCCTGATTTGCAATGACAGGTTTGAGGGAGGGAGGTGTTGGGTATTTTTCACTTTTTATTTTCCCTGGGAAGATCTCCATCAAAATCTGACAAAACAAGTTTTTACAGTCTAAGGAAAGATGTGCACAAGCAGAAACAAAGCTTCTTGCTACTAAATTTAGACTTTGTGATTAAATACTTTTCTAACAATTATGATATATTCACTTATTTTGCTAACATTTGATCTTTTAAAATTTAAATCTCTTTAGGAAAGATTTTGAATTTTAATTATTATGCAACCACAGTAATTTTTGTGTTTGTAGAACAGAAACTGAGATTGTATTTGTTCCAGACAAGCTGCTCAGAAGAAACTGTTTCAGGAAAAGACAATCTGAAGACTCAGCCTTCTTGTTTTCTTTAACTTTATAAACACATCATACCTGAAAAATAATCTTATATATGAATTTTTAAGTGCTGTCGTGAAATCAGAATTCACAGAATATCTTTTCCTCCATTTCAGTAAAATCCTCATTTATGAAATATCAAATCATCAGTAGTATATGCAGAAGTCCTAACTTACCTAGATTACCTTCAGGCTTTTGAGAAAGCTTTGCTAAAGAGGGTTTGAAGTTTTGCTGATACAGGCAAAATAAAGCAAGCTCCACTTCTGACAATCTAAATAAACTCTACAATTGATTTAGTCTTGACAGAATTAGACTTCAGAGAAAAGCGTTCTAGGATACAGACCACTTTTATGATTTCATCGGTCACATCATCTTTAAGTTTTGTTCTCACTATTAGCATTCACAAAACATACACAAAAAGTACCAATATCAAAAGTAGATTCTGAACTACTACTACTTCTGAACATACTGTACAGAATGGTCAAAATTTTTTTTATAAACCAATTGCAAGGAAACAAATGCATTCTAAGAAGTCAGGAGTTGATCGCTGACATCTTACTACCATTAAATGGATGCACAATTCTTGATTCCAGCAATAGCAACAGAAAAATATTTCAAAGGGTGTTTTCTCCCTACCTAATTTTTCTCCCCTCTTCTAGAAGCTCATTTTATTGCTGTTTTACCAACACCAATTTCCTATCAACATCTTTTACAAGCACATATTTAGTTTGTTTTGCCAGCATCAGAGAACATTAATAGAAGCTCCATTACAGAAGCCAGTGAGCCACACCCTCCTACTAAGAGCTTCAAATACAATAAAATAATCCAAAGAGCAGGCTGCACGTGGAGGGTGTCCTGTGAGTGTAGCCCCAGCCAAAAGTAACTAAACCTCTGATAGAAATCAGAAACAGCATTTTTAACAAGATGCTACAAACACCCTCCAGCTTCCTTTTAAGCCCCTACTTTAGCTCAAGTAAGACTTCCAAACACCTCGTAAAAACCTCACCTGGTTTGCAAGTGTATCTACCCACACAAATTGCTTTCCGATACACACACCAAGTAACTGTGCACCCAACATTTAATTTGCATGCAAACTTTTATCAGAATTCATGGATTGAATGCTGTTAAAACTTTGCCTTTTGTGAGGCTACCTCAAAATTCATCATCAGTTGTTTTACCAAAGTGGGGTCAATGTAGAAGTTTAATGAGGAAAAAGGTCGTATTTAAAGTTTCTTCTGCTTTGTGAGATGCTAGAAGCTTAGAAGAAAGAGGCTCTGTGCTCACAACTGGCTATAATTTTTGAATGAGGAAGACTTCAAGAAATTTATGGTGTACCATAATTTAAAAAAAAAAAAACAAAAAAAGCTTACATGTTCATCTACTTTCAGCCACATGATTTTTACAAAATATTATCTTGTTACAAGTTTACAGAACCCTTGCTTACTGAATTCTGCCAAAATCTGTCAGTACAGTTTATTGGTGTTTATGTGATCATTTCCATTTGCAAAAACATTATACATACTAATCACTTATATGAAGACTCTTAAAATAACCAAATCATTAATTTCGACTCCTTTGTTTTCAACACACACCACCACGTCAAAAAAAAAAAAAAAAAAGCAAAGCTGTGTTGAAAAGAACAAGGCACATAGATAAAGTAAAAGAGAACACTCCTTTGCCTAGCTAGCCCAAATATCTAGTTCCTTTCCCTGCCAGGCCAGCATGAGTTCAGCTTAAAAACTAATGCAAGCACCATGTAGAAAGGTCCCTACTCATTCTGACTGAGCCATCTCATTTACATACTTACAGTAACCAATCTTGTCACTAACGCAAAAGCCTTATTCCTCTTGTCAAGAGAGGCAGACATTGATCTCTTTCATCTTGAGTGGTGTGAGACTCGTGTAATCCAAGCTCAGGTCTCTGTTCTTGGCTTCTCTAAGATTATGCCCTATTGCCTGTCCGGTTACAATAATCTGCAATTAGACTGCAAGTCATGTTCCTCTTAGCTGCAGAGGAAGTTAGACTCCTTTTGATGTTTCGGGTTGAACGATTGGCCTTTAAGCACAGCTCAGGTAACCTGCTTCAAGACACATTTATTCAGATTGTGCACAGTCAGTTGCTCTGGGGACCCTTGCTGTAACTGGGAAGGATCTCCCTTGCCCCCCTTTAAAGAGAAAGAGAGTTAGTCAAATCTGATTTGGAAGTCAAATGAGCCAATGATAAACATTTTCCTCTTTATGAAGTTCTCTTCTGTCTGTGTATGTATGATTCTAAGAAAACGTGTGATGGGTTGACCCTGGCTGGATGGCAGGTGCCCTCTGTCACTCCCTTCCTCAGCTGCACACGGGAAAGAAAAATATAATGAAAGGCTTATGGGTCAAAATAAGGACAGGGACAAATCACTTGGCAATTACCATCACAATCAAAACAGACTCAACTTGGGGAAATTAGTTTAGTTTATTACCAATCAAATCAGAGTAGGACAATGAGAACTAGACCCAAATCTTAAAAACACCTTCCACCCCATCACTCCGTTCTTCCCAGCCTTAACTGTACTCCCAATTTTCTCTGCCTCCTTCCCCCAGCAGCCCAGGGGAACAGGGAATGGGGGTTGTGGTCAGTTCATCACCCATTGTCTCTGCCACTCCGTCCTCCTCAGGGGGAAGACTCCTCACCCTCTGTCCCTGCTCCAGCCTGGGGTCCCTCCCACAGGAGACTGCTCTCCAAAAACTGCTCCAGCATGGGCCCCTGTCCACAGAGTGCAGCCCTTCAGGCACAGATTGCTCCAGTCTGGGTCTCCCATGGGGTCACAAGCCCGGTCAGCAAACCTGTTCCAGCCTGGGCTCCTCTCTCCACAGGGCCTACCAGGAGCCTGCTCCAGCAAGGGCTTCCCACAGGGTCCCAGCCTCCTGTGGGCATCCCCCTACTCTGGCATGGGGTCCTCCCTGGGCTGCAGGTGGGGATCTGCTCCAGTGTGGGCCTCCATGGGCTGCCGGAGGACAGCCGGCCTCACCATGGGCTGCACCAGGGGCTGGCAGCAAATCTCTGCTTCAGGTCTGCAGCACCTCCTCCTCCTGCTGCTGCACTCACCTGGGGGCTGCTCTTTTCATATATTCTCACTCCTCTCTCCACAGCTGCTGCCACACAGCAACTTCTTCCCCTTCTTAACTATGTCGTGACAGAGGCACTGCCACCATTGCTGATGGGCTTGGCCTTGTCCAGCAGCTGGTCCATCTTGGAGCCGGCTGGCATTGGCTCCATTGGACATAGGGGAAGCTTCCAGCAGCTTCTCACAGAAGTCACCCCTGTAGCCCCCACTCTACCAAAATCTTGCAACGCAAACCCAGTACATCATCATAAACATAGTTCTTGTATTTGCTTATACCCCTTTTTACATCACTGTAGTATCTTTCCTTATACTGCATAGGAGAGTTCTGTGTGCAAAGATTAGCTACCCTTAACCAGGCAATGAGGGGAATAATGTTGATTCAGATGACATTTAGCGATCTTACTATTGCAAACAATGTGGCCTCCTTTAATCATCTAACTGTGCTCAATTAACACAGGAATACTTCCTCAGGTATCCAGAATAAACATCCTATAACAAATGGTTCACTCTGATCTTTGTCATTAAAGGAATATAAGTTCCCCATATAAGCTAACCCATATGATCACAAGCTTAGGTCTCTCCTAGGGAGATGAGAAACATTGCGACACCTGTAGAAAGGACCTAAACATCAGAACTAAGCAAAGGTTAAAATTAGGAAAGGTTAGGGAAGAATACTGTGTCCTTCATTCACCTGAAAGTGACCTCTATTAAAAAGTCCTTAGCTGCTCTTTTTCTGTTGACGTTATGCCAGTTGAATGCATCAGGTTGGAACCTGAAATTGAAAACTGGTGAGACTTCTCTAGCAGAAAGTGGTAGGCCTAAGTAACATGATTCGACTCACATTAGTAATGATGTGATTTCTAACCAGTGGTGCCATTACTACCTGCAAGTCACTCTGATAACATGACCATTGCTGCCATGAAGCACATTCCTTCTTTATTGAACAGGGTGAAGACTTCGGATCATCTTACAGGGCAGGTCTGAATTTTTCTCTGCTCCTCTCATTGCTTAAATACTCTAACCATTTGGTAATTACTGACTAGGCTGCAAACCTACTCAATGTGTGGATAGGGTTATTTTAGTCCCTTGGGCACCTGGACCTCCATTTAGTTCATCCCCCTTCCTAATTCTTCAGTGTCAGGCGAGAGCCTTCATGCCAGAGCTGGCATCCTACAAGCAGTAGCAGAACCTCATGCCCATTATTTATCACAGTCTTTGAAAAAGTGAGACTGTAATCTAGCCTGTTTGCATTTCATTGCAAGTGTTTCTGGAGCTAAGTGTCCAAGCTTCACAGAGATGATTACTGCTGCTGTTCTCTGAAAAGAAATGCTGTAGATCTGACAAGAAGTTCCAAAATCAATTTTGAAATACAGTGCAGTCCCACCCAACTCTGGTTGGCCTTTCAAATGTTCTTCACCTGAGCTCAAGCACAAGTTCTCCCAATTTCATATGATAACCGTTCAAAGGCATCTTGCATTTTCATCAAAATAAGCATTTATTTTGAAATATTATTACAGATGCAACACCTTTTGTGGGTTTTGATACTGTGCTATTGTGCCCACTTAGTTTATTATGCTTTCTTACATTACTACTTCTCTAACGAGTATTTAAGATATCTTGAACTTTTTTCAGTTGCAAATCAACTCTATGTCCAGGTTTGCTTACCCATGATTTGTTCTTCTGATGTCCTAACAGGTTTATTAGGAATAAAATTAGTATAGCTGAAAGTAATTTATATAATGTGAAGCCTTTCAGCATGAAGTGAGATACAGTCATGAAGAAGAGCTCTACTCTTGGAGCACAAAGAGGTAACTGCAAAGAAAGCATCTATCTGTATCCCATACAAAAGATACTAAATCAGAGAGACATCTAAATTAAGTTTTATTTTCACAAAGTGAAAGCAAGCCGACACATTCAACAACAGTTCTAACTACTGAAGTTACCATGCCCATCAGCTTTGAAATACTTGATTTTTGTTTTAACCACCACATCAATCCAGTTGCTCCAACTGAATTTTGACCTCATTGTAATACACCATTATCACTAATACACTATTAATTCTTGAAGATTTGTGACTGATATGGACCTTCCTATGGCTACTTTTCTGTAAAACATTAAGCACTTCCTAGTGTTGGAATTCTGTATTTTGTTACTGGTTTTTAAGACTTGGCATGAAAAAATTGTTTAACGCAAATCACTGAAGACAAGTTTCCTTTCAGGTTATTTATTATTAAATTCACTTAGACAGAAAAGTTGAAGTATGGAAGATAAATCTATAGATCTGAAAGTGATCAAGTTTTACTTCAGCTTGGTAGGTACAAGGTCCAGCCTATTCTCTTGGTTCTTATGATTCTACCTATCTACCAACTTTGGCCCAAACAGTTTCAGAGTTCCTGAGAGTTATTTGCAGAAACAGAGACTATAGTTTTCAAGATTCTTTAAAAGATGACACATTTTAAAAGCTTTATGCAGATGTAGAAGAGAGGTCTGCCTGAAGGTTATCAAACTACTGAAAAGATCAATAATTTTAAAAATCAGCAAATTTTATTCTGAAATGGAAAAGTAAAAAAAACAAAGTAGTTTAGGATAAGAATTTGCAAGAAACATCAGCTAGGACCTATAGCCATACATAAAAGAATAGAAGGTATGCTTAAAATTGAATATTTAAACTTTTGCTGTCAACATTAATGAAATTTTATATTTTGTAACTCTGCATGATTTCCATTGCACAGTTTAGAAAGCTTTCAAGTGTCCTTTTGACTATGAAAGAACTAATACAAGTATTTCTTGCTTTATCTTTTATCCTCTGACTTCATAGTCTTTGAAAGGATCTGCCTGTAATGGCACAAGTTTCCTGTGGCATGCAGGCTTCAACAGGATGCAATACAGCCTTGAAATGAGGACAAAGATCTCATTACACCAGAATGTAAAGTTTTCCTTTTTGAGATTGAGGTGAATGAGTAGAATGTAATTTTAAGCCTTCAATACCAAGAGCCTTCCAGTTAGCTGCAGATTTTCTGTTCTGGTACATTTCTTGAAATCAGCATACATATTGTAAGGGACAAGTATCTTCTATAGTAACAGTGACCTGAAACATTAAAGACTCATGCCTGCTACAGCATTTCAACACAAGAAAATTTGAAGTGTTTAACCTGTTAGGAATTTTCAGCAGTAGTTTGAAACTTACTTCCAGAAAGAATTTGTTTTGCCTGTCCCAGGTTCTTAATATGTTTTAGCTCTGAAGTTTTTTTGTTTGGGTTTGTTTGATTTGGTTTTTCAAACTTCTCATGAAAAACAGATTTGCGTGGAAGCAAGTTACAAGTTTAAGAGCTGTGTAAACTACATTTTAAATTTTGTCCATTAATCAGATAAACATTTCAAAACTCAAATCCCATATTATCTGGGTACAAGAAAGTAACACAAGAATTTATCTCTTGGCCTTTACTTGCACTATACCAACTTTTTTTTTTTTTCATTGACATATAAGACCTTACATCACTTTCTAAACTGCTTTCAGTTGACTAATATGACACAAAGGTAAAGAGATCTATTGCACCAGAAATCATGCACCCATCATACAAAAATTCCACATAAAACATGTTGGTTTATCTATACATACAGAGTTACAGGAAGCAAGAAAAAAAAAAATATTGCAACAAGAATTGACCATACTAGGATGAAATATAAGTCCATTATAATTACAGTTTTCTAAGTATGTCGTAGAACAATTTTCATACAGACATCACTAAACTGCAGAAAGAATAAAATTTACCTTGCTAGTTGAAAAAAAAAAAATTAAAGAAAAGGTTTACTATTCCATATATCCCCAGACTGCTGCAAATCCCAGTCCATGGACAAAGCTTTAGCAGCTTGCATTTCTCTTCAAAGAGGAAGGGCCAAAACGAAACTATTGTTCTAAGCATTTAGAGCATGTTACCAAGACTCTTGCATAAAGCAGATCAGGTTGTCCCTTTGTTTTTAATGTCTTTCACACACAGACAACAATGGATTCCATTTGCTACACAGAGTTTACAGGGATTTAAAAAGGAAACTTCCAAGTCTACGTATTCAACTGTTTAAAGAGCGTAATAATCTTGATTTTATTTGCCTTCAAGTACGGGCAATCATCAATAATTTCCAAAGCATGTCTACAACATTGTCTTGCCAAGGCAAGTACATTAGAAATGGAAAATCCTTACAAAATATTTTTGCCCCATAGAAATATGAGTTAGAAAGAAACAAGGAAGTTTATTACATCTGCAGAGGCAACAAAACCTAATTCTTGATGTCATAACTACATCCTCCTCTAAATGCTTAGACGTGATGAGTTAACATGAGATACTTTTTACCTATTTCATTCTCCCTCCTTCTAGATTTGTTCTTCCCTTTCTTAAATATTTGGCCCATTTAAGCAGCAATAAACTTGCACATAAACCCTTTCCAACAGTTCTGTTAAAGTAGCACAATGCATCTTTAAAGTATTTTTTGTAGCTAGTTGCTCTGAAGTAGAATACGAAATCCACTAGTCCCATTAAAGGGCTTGTCACTCGGCAAAAAATAAACCCAGGGAATCAAACAATTATTATGGCAACAAATATCTCAGCACAATTTGTACACCTTCTCTTTGGAAGCTGCTCTATTCAGTTTTTTTTAAAAAAAATAGACCTATAGAAAAGAACTACTACTTAGTCAATAAGCTGGGGCAACACTCAAAAGCAGAGGGAGTTTTACTAGTATAGACTGCTATACTTGTACAGCAATTTTATCATACACTATATATATGATATTTTTCATATACCAGAAAGGTTCATAGGAAATATTTTTTATTTGAGTGATATTATGCTTCTTTAAAACCTTCTATTACTCCTCAACATTCAAACACACACTTCTCAAAAGCTTCTGAAAACAGTATGTATTAAAGAAATCAAAAGCCTTTGGAGATGACATAACCCTAATCACAATTGGTAAGAGTCCAGTCCACACATCCAGTCTTGCATTTTGGGCTATAAAGCCGGGGAAATGCAAACCCAGAGTATTCACTATTAGGTAGGTCCCATGTCCAATGCAACAAATCAGGCTGACTGAAGAGAAACTACAGGTTTTGTATCACTAACCAAAATTACTCTGAATTACTTTGCCTCATGTTTGTCCTTTATACAAGACAAGCATGACACAGGCTCTACAGAAGAGCGAACACAGAAGATCTTTACCCTTGAACAAAGAGATTTAAGCCTGTCCACTGCTGAAAATAAGGTGAACAAAAAAAGCCAAGATGCAAATTCCTCAAATGCCCACCACTACAGGCTGGTGGCTAGGAGTGTCTCATCCTCCTAACCCATAGATTACACACACAAAACGCATCCATAGATTACATCAGCAAAAAGGAAACAAACAAAAAACCTCCAAGCACAGAAGAGATACAGGATAGGCAATTTCATGGCATCTAGGCAGCAATCCACATCTTTA
The DNA here is from genome assembly GCF_000690535.1 of Cariama cristata. Taxonomy (NCBI): domain Eukaryota; kingdom Metazoa; phylum Chordata; class Aves; order Cariamiformes; family Cariamidae; genus Cariama; species Cariama cristata. The sequence continues at coordinate 42,074 of NW_009597441.1, forward strand.
GGTATATCACTACAACAGTAGATTGACCTGTTGAAAGCTCTTTGTTAGAAAAGCTGCAGTTAGAGACAGTCCTTCAAACAATCAAACCAGAACCAGGTGTAAACTTCAAGCTAGATCAAGCCCCATAATAAACTGTCATAATCCTGTAGTCCTTTGAGACCAATCAAGGCAGAGTCCCCTTACCCTGAAGGCCCATATTAGCTATTTTACTTTTTTTCCTTTATAAAAATAATTAAATGATGCAGAATATAACAGACAATTGGAGTTATTTAATGTAAAAACATAGGTAACTTACTCAATGGTCCACATTTCATACTTTGAAGTCTCCTGTTCCAAGATAAGGATATCATACTAGATGAAGCATTATAAACTGCCATTCCAGACTCCTTTCAAAAAAAAAACCAAAGAAATCAGTTATAACCAAGACACTTTAAAAGCCTCTTCATGGTTTATCAGTAAATTTGCCATTTTTAGTAAGCTCAATGCTTCATATTGGCTTACTAAAAAGTTATCAAACACACCACTGTAAAGTAAAAGTGTAGCCATTCTACTCGAAACTCCAACAAAGGAGCATTAAAGTACATTATGCCTGAAGACAGCAAGCAGATTTTAAGCCAGTTAAGCCAAAATGCCTAAAACTCCATATTCAAACACTGTCCTCTGTGCCCCTCTCCATACTTCTTTTACTCTCAATTACAGCCTCTATACCATCATGTGTATTTAACGTAATTCTCAGTATAAACATTCTGCTGATTTGGAAAGTCTTTCAGTTACAGTTATTTAAAATAATTTTAAGCTATATGCAAGCATAAATCACTAAAAAACATCCTAATAATTAACAAAATGTATTATAAGGTCCTAAATCTACACTATTTTCCACATCTGATCCAAAATCCAGAAAAAGAATCAACAGGTTTGTTTTGTGGTGGTTTCTTGTTTGGTTGTTTAAAATAAAACAAACAAGCCATAGACACCCAGGTTAGTTTTCAAAACATTTCCTACCATCTTCTCCTTAATCTTTTCCTTAATCTTTTCCTGTTGTTCTAACATTTAAAAATATACAATGACAGACTAAAGCTTTTATTCTCTTGTGTTTCCTTTCTCATAAGCACTTCTGCCTTCAACAGTCAGCAGCAAGATATCTTGGGTTTTCTTATACTCATTCTCAATAGTGTGGTGAACGAAGCTTTCTTTTTCTCCAATATATTGCCCTTTGGAAGCCCCATGTTTCTACTCTATTAGACTGTAATCATTTTCAGAAATTGGTATGTCATGATAGCATTGACTCCTACCCCTATTCTTGCCATATTCATCTATTAATCCAACTTCCACTTCATTCTTCCATTTATCAGCTGTGCTAGTCACAACCCTGTCATTCTCTTTCTGAACTCAAATCATTTACACAGTGGCACCTGTATCACTTCTGAACCAGAAACATAGCAAGTCTCACCAGAGTACCATGACAGGAATGCAAATCAATACTTTGGGGGAACAAAAAAAAAAAAAAACAAAACCAAACCTAACAGCTTTAAAGTCAGTCATGGTCACTAGTCATCCAACAGCTTCTAGGTAAATTGGAGGGACAACGTTCTTTCACACCGTTTTACCCAAGGATAGTGCATAGTTTAGCTATGATGTGTGAACTTAAGAGTTCCTCCCCATCTTCCTGCAAATGCAAAGTTTTAGCACTCCACTTTAAATTTATGACTTTGTCTATCCCATTTACAGAGAAGTGGGACTAAGTATAAACTCAGTTATTTATACAGTTACTGTAGATAGTATTTTGGAAATTGCTTTTTACAATGCAGCTTTGAATGCCCAGGTTCAAGGAAACTGATGCACAAAGACAACCTATCTTAAAGGAGCATTCTAATGACACAAAGAAATAGGACAGCCCCTGAGCAGGTATAACTTGTTTAATATTCTCCACAATTTTTCTTCAAGAGGAAACAATATCCAAGATTATTTCTCAGTAATACATAATTTATTTCCATACCAGCTCTTGTAGAAAACGTGCTTTAAAGGAAATAATATTAACGTGTGGGTTTACTGCACAGAAAACAATTAGTCCTGTAAAATGTATTATCATGCAGAAGGGAAAGTAATATCAGCATTGATCTATAAAGGTGCCTTGAAGAGTTCTTCAGAACTTAAATACTTACATTGCCTTTAAAAAAAACCAAAACACAGCAATAAATCAAATCACAAAAGCCAATTCAGTCTATATCATCTACTTAAGAAAACAGAAGAGCAGACCTGCTTAGCAAAGTCTCGAAAATCTGTTGATATTTTCTCATGATGTGGTTATATTGCCATGCTCATGATAGGTAGAAGTATACCTCCTAATTAGTATGCCTTTACTAAAACCACGTTGCTCACCTTCTCTACAACCCCTTATCTTTGTTCTAGAACCACCTACATCTAGGTGGTTTCAATTTTTTCAATTTAACACGAACTCAATTCTCAGAAACCAATGACTTATGATAATTCTTATTAACCAAGCATCTAATTACATTTACCTAGTTTACTTAATACAGTAACACAAATGTTAGAGCCGTTTCCTATTATTTCTTCACTTAGTCCACCTCATGAAAAGCAGCAGTTAAATCCTCTAAGATGTTCATATTTCAGTGACATGTTAGTTATAGAATACAGTTTTCATTAAGGAAAACTCCATGACAAATGCAGTATCTGTTAATAAACAGCATTAGCTACAATGTATGATGTCCATAGTGATACAAATAACTGAGCACAATATTTCCAAAATAACATTATAAACACCAGCTACGTCCACTTAATTTTACCTAAGGACTCAGTTAGATTTGTTGCATTTAAGTTTCATGCCCTGGAGTTTTATCATTCAAATTTCATAGTCCTGTGCACAATTCTGTAAAGCAGTTTTAAAATAGCAGGTGTTTTCTGTGTTCTAAATTCTTACTTAGACATTTGACTGAAAACTGATCAGAAGCTATATCATTAACTAAGTCGTCATGGACATAAGTTTCTGCAGAGGGCTTAACAACCATTGCTAAGTGTTACTTTACCTCTTTCTCTTGATGAAACTTATTAAAACCAAGAACAAGTAAAAATGCATTATTGTTAGTTTTGGACTGTTCAATGGCTAGAAAAACTCACCTTCATGTTCTTACATTTTCAAAACTAATATTGAATTTAATTTTTTTCCTTTCTCCTAAGCATATTTCTTACTAAAATGTTCTGCTCAGTAGGCTAGCACAGAAGGAAACAAAGAGCTTATCACTGTATCTTGACTTCTTGGGAAGGGACCTCAATCCACAAACATTTGCCTTTATCAGTGGTTGATTTTGTTACCTGTTTGCAGTTGTGTAGCATGATTTTTCTCTCCACTAAGCTTTTCCTAGAAGGAGCAGGGAGAAAGCAGAAAGGCAGGCAACTCCTCTGCAGAGCCACAAACAAGGGCTACAATGCAAACTTTCCTTTTCCCACCCTCAAACAAGGGAGCGAGAGCCACACTGATTACATTTCAGCAAACACACCATGAGTGATAGAGTTGGGTTGCCAAGACAAGCCACATCCAAAAACCGGTACTGAATTGCAGTGATCTGATACTACCAGCTCATTTACTTTTACCAAGAAGTGAAAAGGCTCCCATAAAGCGATTATCGCTGGATGAGGCAGACCAGACCTCAGCTTTCCGTGAAGCAAGGATGCTTCATACAACACATAGCTATTTCTGAACGAGCTGAAACTCTAGCTACCATCTTCCCTCACTACTTAAATGCTTTAAACTCCAATTTTCCTTCTATTCATGACTGATACTCCTTATGACTGGGATAAAACACACATTCAACACTGCTTGAAGGACAGGTCCTGAAGAATCACAGAGGGTAAAACAGTCATCAGAAATACCGACGGTATCATGGCAATACACAAATATATTCAACTAAGATACGAGAAACACTTTATCCTGATGACAGTCAAAACACCCGTCCCTCAGACCAGCGCCGCCAACCACCCCTCAGAGGGGTCTCGCCAGGCGGTAGCGCAGCGCGGGAAAGCCAGTCGCCATCTTGGGCCACGAGCGACGGCACCACGTCGCCTCATCAGCGCCGGTCGCACTACGGTTCGAGGCGACCGACGGAAGGGGCTGCTCTCCTCGCAGGGGGCTCCTCAGAGAAAAGCCACGCGTCCCGGCGGCCTCATCGCCCCGAGGAGGCACAGCA
>NW_009597442.1:0-15612 GCF_000690535.1 Cariama cristata
GAGCGGAGGCTGAGGCTGCCGGTGCCTTAACTAACAGCCTTGCTCTCCCTGCTGCGGTTTATGGTTCAGCATCTCCGTGGTTCTCGTAACTGGTACGAACGATCCCAGAAGGGTGTGTGCCTTCCTTTAATCCTGTGTTCCTACCAGCTGGTTATTTTAGTAGCTTAGTTGATAGGCATCCTTCTGACAAGTGAGCCTCACAGCTGCTTAGAGCAGGTTTTGGCAGAGGACAACGTGTTTCCTGGAGTACGAGTCCTTTCTCCCCTCTGTCACACACTGAAAATGAAACCAGTTTAATCGTGCTAGTCATGCAGCCTTTTTTTACCCCCAAAAGAGCCACTGTCACAGGCTACCTGGGGACCACGTGCCTCACATTCCCACTGGGAAGAGCATGGGTGTTGGAGGTGGTGGCCAGGTCCAGGATTTTCACGTGGTGACCTGACAGACGCAGCTGATGCAAGTGTGGCAGTGTACATGCTGCCAAGTGTCATAATGAGTGAGATCAGATGCAGCATCTGTGCTTACCTGCCTCTGGGTAGGCTTCTGCTGCTCTCCTACCAGCTCTTGACTTCCTTCAAGAAATCATTGAAGAGTTCTGCTTTATCTTACCAAGGGAGGGTGAGACGTACCTTGATGAAAAGGTTAGACATGCCAAACCCCCTCCCACCAGCTGAAAAATGTTTAAATCCAAAATTGAGCTCTGAGGTGTCTCAGTATACTGCCTGCATTTTTACCTGAAAGCTTCTTAGGTATCTACAGGTGTAAGCTATGTGTTTTCAGGTGCCCCTAAATGTCAGCAGGTAGGTGCCTAAGCTCACCTAACATGCCCCTCAAGGCTCCCAATCCAGAATTTGGTTGGAGTGGCACCTAAGCACCCCTAGACCCTCACTCAGTAGGCACAGATCCCAAAGGATGCCAAAAGCATCAGCCAACTAACGTGTCCAGGGTAAGGAACGGATTTCAGCCAGGTCTGACTTGCTGTGGGGCTGTGTGTTTACTAGCGTTGGTATAAAGGGAAGGTAATGTATGGGATGGGGGGGAGAGAAAAGCAGTTCAATTTTGATCAACATCTGTTTAGTTTCCCTCTTCCTTCACTTGGGAGGCATTGGAGCATCCCAGGGCTTCCAGAGCCTCTCTCTGTCTAGGTTCAGAAGAGTGGGTACCTGTGTTCACTACTATAGAATTTTCAGCCCCTGCCTGAAATACCATCTCAGCTACTCATTTGTAGGATTAAAATACTTGGTGCTTCACCTCAGAGCTTCCTAGACTGGATTTTTTTCTCATATACGTATCCCTTTTTCTCAGAAGATGGTGACTGGATGATCCTTATTATTGTAGGAAGTTGGTTTAAGAGATGGTTCTGCTTTGTTTTTTATGGTTGTCATCTTTGTGTTTAATTTATCAAAGTTGTATTAAAAAAAAAAGTGTATTTCAAATGACATGTGGTGACTTCCTTCTCTCTGTCTGCATTGTTTATACTAAAATAATTTCCTACTTCTATTGCTTCAGCTTCTCAAATACCTTTTTTAAAGCAGATAAGTTAAAATCGCCTCTAATTCTTTCATAAATGAACTCTATAACCTCTTCCCATCTTGTATGCCCTTTTTCTTTTTTTCCCTTTTGCTTAGCAAGTGTCTAACAGTTATGATCTGATGATGCCCACTTGCTACGTGCTGGTGATGGTTTCAACCTGCTTTTCATAGGCAGATCTAGCAGCAGAGCAACCGGAGTACCTCTTTCAGAATGTTTGGCAGTCTTTAGTGTTCAGACAGAAGCTGGTGAAAGGGCATGGGAAAGGCAGTATGCTTCAAAGGAAAGGAACTATAGATGCTTATTTCTTTTGTTAATCAGTATGATAGAAAGTGCCTGTTTACAGCCATACCTAGAACTACAAGTGTTTTATTTCAGGCAAGGTGAACAGAACTGCACAAAACCTTTCATAGCAGCAACTGCTCAAAGCGAAGGGATCAAGCTAGTTTTCTGCCTAACTAATTTCTGTCTAGGCTTACAAGCTTTTCTATGGCCTTTCCAGTTGCTGGGAGAAGATGGTCTCACTTTTAAAATCAGACAGTTTTCATAGGCCTAATGTGTTCTGCAAGGACTATGTTCTTGCACAGACTGCCGCTGTGTACAAGACTGATACAATCACATTCCCTGGGCTCATTGTGCATGTATAAAGTGATTATTTATCATCATGATATCTGATTGTAAACCACCTGCAGAGGTTCTGCAGTTGACCTGTGCATGTGTGACATCTCCAGCATATCTTGGATCTGTTGGACTTTCTGCATACCTGCAGGTTACCAGTACAGGAGTCACTTTCAGTGGATGAATAATGTGTTTCTGTGAGTTGAGTGACAACCAGACTCAGTTGCAGACTCTCTCAGTATTCATGTTTTTGCTGTCAAATAAGCCATTTCAGTGCGTTTTTAAAACGTCTTCCTTCTGCTTCTTCCTACTTATTTCTTCCTGCAACAGCCTCTTTTGGTTTATTGGTAGCTCATTTCAGAAAGAGAATGTTACTGCAATCTTTAGTGAGGTTACTGTGGTACTAATCTTTGCCTCAAGTTTGTGGTGTTGTTCCTCCTGGCTGGTGCCTTCAGGAAGATCTCTTCCTCAGGCTTGTGGGCTGGATCTCTTTCGTAGCTTTTACCTGAAATATTAAGAAAAAAAAACAAACCAAAACCCACCCAACAAATACAAGCAGAACTAAGCTAAATCCCCTTAGAAAGATTACTTACTTTGGTATAGAGTCTGCCTGTGTAACTTAGTTAATTATCTGTCTTCTAGATGTACTAGACTGCCAAAGGACTGGCTGCTATAGTCCAAACCTTTTCCTATTTGAAACCACACTTCCGAAAGCTCCAAGTACTACAGCTGCAGAAATGAATATTTTTTGGAGAACGCTTTCTGCTTCTCTGCATCTGCAAAATGTAGTCGTTACTTTTGGGATCTGGCACTGTAGATGTATGTGCCATTTGTATTGGTATTCCTATAGGTAAAAACTGGTTTAGCAAAGTCCTTTGTATTCCTCAGGAAGGAGAGTTTGTTAGGACTGGGGATGATTACTTCAGCATGCTGATGTACAGTATGCTCCTTCTGCCCAACGCCTGTCAATTCTTGGGTGCACAGCCCCACTGACAAAACTGCATCAGACTTTCAGCTCTCCGTTCTCTGCTGCAGCACAGGTTATAGGATATCTTGATTAGCAAGTAGCTGTAACTGTGTTATCTACAGCATCAGAGTGAAAAGCAGAGTCCTTGACTGTAGACAAGGCAGAACCATGCTTGTTCTCCTTAGCCACAGTTGCCTGTTTGCTGTTCTGCCTTTGCCCATCTGCTTTGTGATGCCAGTGTTGGCCAGCTGAAGAGGGAGAAAGGACAGAAGTTGATGGGAGCTGTTTGAACAAGATGCACAGCCCGCTTCTTCTCTGCAGGGGTGAAGTTGCTTCAAATACTTGGTTAACAAGCTTGGCTCACAAAAGATGTTTTCCGTGCATAATAAAGTAGAAGTGTTCTTAAAACAGTCACACTTGAGTTCCCCTGTGTTTGCTGCTTGAAGCTGTAAAGCAGAAAACACTGCTAAAAGTGAATGCATTTAGGGAACTGCATAGGTGGTAAGTTTAAGTTCAGTGCAAGCAATTACAGAACAATCCTGACAGATTTGTGATTAAGAGAAGAGTTGAGGAACTGTCAGTTATAGAGAAGGGATTTAAGAATTTAACATTCATCGGCTCTCTGGTTCCTGAGGCAAATACAAAAAACAAATGCTCTAATCCATTGTCAATATTCAGAGCAAGATGAGCGTTGGACAAACAGAAGAATAATGAGACACACTTGAAACTGGACTGCATTTCAGAGCCAAAATGACTCTATGCCCAAGCGCAGCAGAAGTGGCCGTTTGTGACTAAGCTAGGAACATGCTTAATAGGAAAAGCAGGGATTATAGCTGAATGAATGAAATATCCAAAGCTTGAAAGCATGTTAAGTATATTTTGTAAAACAAAGTATTCTGGCAGGAATCCAAACAAATCCACTCAAATACTGTTGCCGTCCTGTGAGAAAGTTGGCTATGGAGAGGCCTGCTACTTCATTTAAGGCAAGCCAAGAGAGAGATTAGGGAGTTCTTAAGGATTTTTCCATCAGTTTGGAAAGTAAATGGAAAAAGATAGAAATACTATTGAAAATACTCTCTGTATTTTGCAGTATTTTAAATAAACTTTGCTGTTTGAAGCTGAAGCAAAAAAATTACAGGTGCTAACTTGGATGAAAATCATGTTTAGAAGAACTAGGAAGTAGGAGAGAATTATCTGGCCTCAAATTAGGAATAACTAGAACTAGTAGAAGTAGAATAATGAGGTTTGAGAGTTTGTTCGCCATCTGAACAGGTGGTATAAAACACATTCCCTGAGATTAAACTGGACAGTAATGCCTGTAGAATCTTGAAGTCCAGAAGGAAGTACCTCTGATGGAAGTTCCTTGAATGAAAAACATCTCAAAAAGTCAGACTTAAGAAAAACAGGCTGGCTTCTGACTCGATGCCAGGATTGTTGCTGTCATTCCTGAAACAGGGTACTGGGAGGTGAGTTGCAAGTTAGATGCACAAATGAACTCAGTTCTATGATGCTGAGGATTGTAACATCAAAAATCTAGGTGCCTTTCTGGCTAACAGAGAATGGTATGCAGCTTCCCTTTGAAACACCTGGTTGCAACCAGGATGCCTGCAGATCCAGTAAACACTAAATGTGCTTAGGCTAGTTTAAGCCTCAACGATTTTAGGGCCCCTGGCACAGAGAAAGACAACATCATGGAGGGGGAGAAGGTGAACAGAGCTTAAGATGCTTATGCGCTTTTGACTTTTTCTATTCAGCAACTTATGCACCTTCTCTGCCTCTTGTCACTTGATGTTCAGGTCTAAACCTGCTAGTGGGAAGTACCTATTCGAGAGAGTGATTAGAGCACTTAGTTAAGACTCTTCTGGGAAGTTGAGTTTTCTTTATCTCAGTATATATAGAGATCTTTGTTTCTATCTGTCAATGCTCAATACTTCCTGTGGGATTTGTTTTAGCTTTCTTTCCCCCCCGCCATGGAAATGCTGTTGCCGTTGACAGTGAGACATAACATGCAGCTTTCCAACATAGTCATACTAGTACCGTGCTGTTTGTGCCAATACTGCTGTAGGCTAGGAAACTTAGGTAAAATATCACAACTTTATAGTACAAAACACTGAGCATTGTTTTGTAAGTCTTCTGCCACTAGGCAGAGAATAGCTATGGTCAATGTAGAAGAGAATGGTAGCTTTTTGCTAAAGTTGCAAAAATGGGTATTTGCACACAAGCAACAACTAAAAATGGGTAAAACATAAATATTTGATATGGAGGAGATTTGTAACATTATTTCTCTTAAATAAAGGATTTATCTATTTCAAGTCAAGAAAAGAATAACTGCATGGAGATTTATTGGTTATATTTGTGGGGGTTTTTTTTGGCTGTTTAAATTTAATTTGGAAGGATGGGTGAACAGCTGTATAATTTGACTTCTTCCCTCCTTACTGTGCCACTTGCTTCCTTCCATCCCTGCTCGTTTATTTACTTCCTTTATTCTTTATTTTTAAGGACTTGCTCCTGAGGCCAATAAATTAGTAAGCAGCTTGAAAATGATGCCGATGCTGCATGATGAGGCATATGCCCAGGAAACAAAACTGAACAACAGCCATGAATTTCCAGATAACACATTGGTGCTCCCGTAAGTGCATTTTCCTTGGGGAGAGGGAAGGTTAGGAAATATCATGTTAATTTTCAGGTAATTACATCTCCAAACATTTAATGTGAAGAATCCATTATGAGATTAGCAAAAATGCTTGTATTAACTAAAAGGAAAAAGCCTGCCATGTCTGGCATGATAGAAAATGTCTGTTTTGATATATTTGCAATGATGTGTCTTACAACTGCTTGAGAAATAGCTTTTAAATTAGGCAACAAGTAACCATTCTGGGCACTGTAGTCCTGCATTTTTTTTCTTGTTTTGAATATTCATTTGCTACTGTGCAAACGTACGAATATTCTATAGAAACTTAAAAAACCTGTATATACAGCTCTATGTGAATTATCTTCAGCATATGTCTGGAAAAGTAGCATCTAATTAATGCATCTGTGAATAGGCCTCGTGCTTTAATTCTGCAGGCCTTCTGTTTTTAAAAAAACCCTAAAAGCTGATTCTCTTTCCCAAATGTATGCAACATTATGATAATAAGCGATGGGCTTATAATTAATCTGCATTGCTTCTTAACTGTTGGGCAATGATTAATAAGCTTATAGGTTTTATTTAGAGGGCAGTATGCTAATTTCAGATATTCCCCAGCTGTGATGAATGACTGTACCCCTGTAAACATGTTAACTTTGCACAAAGGATGATTTTACGCAGCCATTCAAAACTAAATGGGACTATAGCTGTTTTGCTATAAAAGTAAAAATGGATATTTGTTAATATTTAAGGAAAAAAATAGGACATACAAAGAAAATGCAAGGTTTATTAATTTCTTTCTATTTTGTATTGAGGTCTCTGTGTAAAGCTTTTAAAAGTAACAACTTAAAAGGCACATGCCAGGAAAAGGGGTAAAGAGAAAAGAAATGGACTCCCAGTGGAGTAGAATTGCTGTGAACATACAGTTTGTGTTAAATACAATAGTAATAGTAAGAAAAATGGAGCTCTATTACGATACTGTAACTGAATAATTTTTGCATACTTTAAGGGATTTAAAATATAACAATATACACTAATATACCTACTTGAGTCCTAAATATACTTCTGGCACATCTTTTCCATGAAGAACAGAAAAGCTTAAAACAATCATTCACATAAAAACCTGAGGTTTAAAAAACAATTTTGTTTTGTTTTTCTGGCACTGCTGAGTGGAGGTTAGTCATGGCAATTTGCCATTTTTTCTTTTGTGCTAGCAGAGTGATATTTTAACTAGGCAGTTGAGAAATATTGAGGGGTTTTGAGGGTAGAAAATAGGAGTATTTGTGAACTTCGTATATCTCTGTGATAACCTTGATGTAAGAGGAATGATACGATCTCTTTTTCGAGAGAGGCATCAAAAGTCATAGGCTAGACTAGTTTCTGGTGTGGGTATGTTGTGTTTTATTTAAACAGCACATCCTCAGGGGAGCTTTCTTTTCACAGATTTTCAACTGACTTCCAAAGTTACTCTTAGCATGTGTAAATGTGATATCCAACAAGGCAATTTTTTCATATGAAGTCTAACTTCTTAGGTACAGTGTATCAGTTGTGTATTTTTTGTTCATAACCATTGTTCAAATACTCTCTCTGCTGTACGCAACTGTCTTACAGGCATTATAAGGGGAGCAGGTCTGCAGATTTTATTAGCTGATGAATTGATAATTAACTCTTGTTTTTGCATATTTTATATTGCTATAAATATATACAAGAATAGCAAGTGGAAACAAAACACTATTGCGAATGCCGAGGGAAGGTAATCAACTTTTCTGTGCTCTAAGCACCTTATTTTGGGAACTTTTATGCATCCATGCAGTATCCTGGTGTTTTCTATAGACTTTGACTGTCTTCCAGTGTAAATGTTGAAATATCTATCACTGTTACAGCTGGCAAGGAACTTTCTATCATCCTCAGGCAGTGGAAAAGCATTGAGAATGCTCTGAAGGTGATCATGTTAAATATGCTCTGGATGGCTCTGCCTGGAAGAGCGAGTAGGAAGGGCAGAGCTGGCCTGCTAGCAGTTCTTCTTTGTTAGCTGCTTGTTGGCCACTGCATTGCGAAATAGGAATGTATTCCAACAAACGTAAGAATGGGTGAAGATGGAGGATATTCTATCCTTTTCCAAGCTTCAGAAAGGTATCAGAAAATTTTAGTAGTAAGGTTCTTTTAGTACCCAAATCTTAACTGCCAAGTCGAATGTATATGTAGTGGACTTTAGCTTTCTAATCTCTCAGAGTAATGTGGAGAAATGAACATGTTTTGTGGAGTAAAACACATGCTCTGTGTGCAGTCCATTTGGCTGGCAAATCAAAGGTCTTTGAAGAATCAGGTTTCTTGAGATAGGCAAGTGGAAAAAGGGAGACCAATGGTCCTTGGAGGCAGGGAGAGCAGACAGCATGTGTAGAGCTAGGACAATCCCACTGTGATTCCATAGCTATTGTGACCTTTAAGTCCCCTCCAAATTTGGGATCATGTACTTTTTGTAAGCTGTGTCAACACTTGTTAATCTTTGGTCTCCATCTGCTGGGCTACACCCTACATGATGTTAGAAAATGTTACAGTCCTCAGCCCCACAGATGCTTTATCCTATTGCTTGACTGTTTGGCTTTGGTTTTGGTTTGGTTTGTGTGTTCTTCTCTTGCATAGTTGCTTTGTATTGTTTTTATTGTACTTAGAGGAGTCTTTTCCTAGCTGTCAAGGTTGCACTTGTTCAGTGGCTGATAATTGATCACCAGTGAGTTGTTTATAGTCCTGAGGCCTCTGTTTCCAACCTATGCCAATATTTTAAGATCTCTGCTAGTATCACATGCTTAAGCTTCACATAATGACAAGAGACAACTGGTACCATATAGCAAACTTTCATAAGAAAGTGATAACAGGCTTAATAGGCTAGGACTGGAGTTTTACAAGGTTAGCCTATTACTAGCGAACGCAACAGTTTACTTGAAGATCTTAACTGACCAAGAGAGGTTTTCTTCTGAAGTCTGAGGTCAGAGAAACTGAGAAGAGTGGATCTTCTAAAGGCCATAAAAATGAATCCCAGTCATAAGGCTCTTAAGAGAAGGTACCCTTTGTGTCAGGAAAGAGTATCTGTTTATAGGGTATCTATTTATATTTATCAAAGAATGAAAAAGTTGTTGCAGCTCTTCTGTTGACCTCCTATAAACCTTGGGAACTTTAGAGAATAGCTTATGAAGTATTTTTAAACATCAAGGCTTTGTATTGACTTTCGTTACAACTCAGTTCCAAACTTCAAGTAAGTCAGGGTTCTTTTCTGTGTTTAGTTTTGCCAGCCCCTCTCTGCCTCCAAAATTCTATTTATTATTAAATTAAATTTAGGGGTTTATTCTTTAAACCACATCAAGCCATGAATTTCTAAACTTGGAACTTAATATTCCAGATTTAAGACCATTTTTTTTGTCATAGACTTAGGGGATGGGGAGGAAAATGGTGAAAACTACTGCTTTAGAGAAAAAAATCAGAAACAATAAGCTGGTGTTAGCTCTAAGAAAATTTTGTCTTCCAATTCTCTCTTTGTAGTGTCTCTAAGCAAAACAAAAGAATTTTTTACACAATCCTGGAGCTCTCACCACTGCTTGATTCTTCCAACATGACACCAGAGGACTGGGCCAAAATTGCAAAGAAACTTGAGGTACTGTGGCATGGGATAAGAATTTGTTTGTTGCTTAAACAAAACCAGCAGTTTATCTAGTATACTTACAGAGATAAAACAATTCAGTAGTGCTATAGGTATGTATTTGCTTACATAAAACATAAATGTTTTGTACCTGCTTGCAAGGCTTGCTGAATTCTTTTTTTCTTTTGAAAATGTTGCAAATGCATTAAAGTTGTGTAGTTCTTCCAATGATAAGCCATGTCATAATTCTGTACAAGAAAATAAATAGGATAATTGCAGCTATGATTGAATAAGGTATGTAATATGTAGGTTGATATGTTCTAAAATGTTGACTTGAATTCACTGTCCAAAAATACTGAATAAAATCCTTAGGTGTAGGTGACTTAACTGAAGGTTGCTTAGTTACACACCACTTGAGTGTTCAAATAGCGTAATAGTTGGCTATTGACATAGAAAATAATTTCATGCCTCTTATGCCTTTCTTGCTCTGGATACAGACAGACTTGACTAACTTTGGCTTTGCAGCCAAATGCTATCATGGTTAGGTTTCCCACACTGGGAAATGTTATTTCTGCATATATAGATCAATTAATTACATCCTTCTCTAGATTAAAAAAATCAGCATTTCTCTGCTCCTGTCCCCATGTTTGAACTTAGCTGTGTGCTTTTAAGAGAGCAGAAATGTGAAACATTCAAATACTTCACACCAGGAATTCATACATAGCTGTTGGAAATAAATAACTGTGGGACTAGTAAGATATCGCTCTTCCACTCCTGCTTGCTCTGCAATAGTGGGCTTTATAGTGTAAATTTCCTTCTTCAACCAAGCTGTAGCAATGCATGCAAACAGTGTAATAATACAGGGAATGATGCTGAAGATTCAGGTAACAGTCTTTTACCTTTAGGTCCTCTAATCCTGAAACTACTAAACTAGGGATGATGCTCCTCCTATCGAGTGCACCTTGCCAGGGCAGAGAAGAGATGGAGCTGGCGTATAGGTGGAAAGCTTCTAGGACGGAGCAGGGGTGCAGCTGGGAAAAGCCCAAGGCCAGGAGTAGAAGATGGCAATCCCATGCTGAACAGGACAGAATTTACCTTTCTTAATGCTATATTAGTTTTATTACTAAAAAAAGTGTTTCTTGTACACAGAATGCAGCTTCTCTATATATACAAATATCCACTTTGTGTAATCCAAGGGAAAAGTGCTAAGAAGGGGGAAAAAAAACTTCTTCAATTGTCTGGCTTATGTACAGACATGACACTGCCACTTTGTGTTCAACTTGGACACTTACTTGGCACAGCTTGTAACATGCCAATGACTTGCCAGACTGAAACATTTGAAGATGTTTCTGTGGGATATCTCCTTAATTTCAAGCCTGATCTTTTACATCATGAAGCTTAAACTAAGCTATGTTCTTTTGCATCTAAAGGTTCATAAGGCTGACAATATTCATGAGCATACTGATTGAGTTAGAGAGAACAAATGGCTATTTCTGTAATCTTAGCCCCTCTTGAAACTTACTTACCTTGTTACTGCATTGGAGAGTAACTACAGCATGCTTTTTGCATTGCGCTATAGTTTGACCTACAGAAAGATTTTGCAACATTGGCTGTTGTTCTGCTGGCTAACTTGGTAAGAGATAAGCAGAAATCTCCTGAAACTTCCAGTAGGTAGCAACATGTAGGGACATGTACTGGTGAAGAAATAGCAAAAGGATAAGTAGGAATCTGCAGGTGAGTTTGGAGGTGACCTGGCTATCAGGAGATGCCAAGCGTGTGTGCCTACTGTAGCATAAGATGTGTAATTAATAAGAAATTTCATTTAATTCTATGGCAACTCTTTTTTTTTTTTTCTCCCCCACGCTGGCACTTCATATATCTGCTTAGACTTCTATGTAATCCTTTCCATGTTACCAAAGTATTACATTGGAGACATCAGTGTCTCTCACTACAGTGTTTACTATGTGCATCACTCTTAAAACAGAGGAACCAATTCCTTTTTCCTCCAAAAGTCAGCCAATGACTTTATTCCAACAGGATGAGCTGTGCAATTGGTGTCTTTGTGCATTTAAAAAAACTCCTGTGTGGAATTGTATGTACGTTAAAGTTATTATAAAATTCCTTTTTGCATCTGTGCGTGCCTGATAGTCTAGGAGACTTCTCAAAAACCAGCAAGTGTGTGTACATTAACGAACGACAGGAAGCCTCTTCACCTCTTTCTGCTACGGAATGGATGACTTTTCAACAGGAGAGGGCGCTCTTACACTGGCCATTTGCGCCTCTGCCGCCCGGATTAAATGGACTGTTTTTTCTATAGGTTATGATAGCCTTGGTTTGCCTAATCTGTTCCTGTAAATGGTGTAATCCCTAAAGTAAAAGCGGCAACAAGAAATCAGACTATACGACTAATTTGCATATGTTAACATTCCTGTTTAAAGCCATTGCTAAGCTTTTCTTAATTAGCAGTCTTCTGGTTTAAAAATGCTGCATTAATATGTATACATACAAGAACCTCTTTGACTGTTCCATAATTAGAATTACTGGCTCTAGTGCTTAGCATCCTGTTAACCCTTAATTATATTTAAACTGGAAACAGGATAACTTTAGGAGGAAGTATGCATGTAGTACCCTTTAAAGTATTATGCTGTTGCTTGCATCAGTGAAAGTAATGCCATATGTACTTCACTTGCTGATGCCAGTGCATTTCTCTAACAATGTGAAAAAACCCTGTCTTTCCATCTCCAGGAGCACTATGAAAAGTATGATGGCTTTGTGATCCTTCACGGCACTGATACCATGGCCTATACAGCTTCAGCCTTATCCTTCATGTGTGAGAACCTGGGTAAAACTGTTGTTCTGACAGGATCTCAGGTAACAGACTTAATTTGAAGTCGAAATTAGAAGCCTAATTTTTGGTTTTTATATGCAAAACTAGGTAGTATCCTGACTATTACTGTATAGTTTAATAGTGCAGGGCAGGCTTCTGGCCAGGGTGAATGGTCACAGTGCTGATAGAAATTAGTGAGAACTGACGGGCTGACCAGCTGAGGATCTGCCCCATAATTTTATCATTAATGACGTTACAACTCTGTACCAAATCAGACCAGTAGTTCATTATGGCTGGGCCAGATGCTTCAGGGAAAGATATAAGAGCCTGTCATTGGCCATTGTGTATTAATCGGTTTATATGAGAAGCATCTTTCCAGCCTCAGGTGGCTGCTGGTTGTTAGCTGTCTTTTTTTTTGCCTTTAAAGCCCTGAAGCTTATTACTTTTTACTTCAGCAGTTGTTATCCTGTCTTATGTTACTCATTGTTGCATTCTTTATAATTTTTAAAATAAAATCTAAGCATTAGATGCATTTTTGATCATTTCTGTTCCACAAAGCATCTAATATAGACTGTTTCCTTTCCTCTAAAGACTACATTTATTAATTTTCATTCTCTTAGCTGGAGATCAGCCCTTTGCATATTGTCTGAGGGGGAGGGGTTGTCTTACCAGAATAGCTTGCTTGAGCATAAAATACAGCTCTAATCACAAAGGAGAGATGAAACATTGCACTGTAAAATTCCCCTCCCCCATGTCATAACTTCCCTTTCATATGTGGTCTATTTGAAGTCAAAATACAGAAGTGTAGGAAAGAGTAGGCTCCCACTTACTGTCTTGACGTGGGGTAGTCTAGTTGTGATACATCACATTCAAGGTTTTACTTTCTTTTTGGCTTTATTGCTTGGAGAGCTGCCTGACATATGATCTAGCAATGGAGCATGTGTGGTTTCGGGTTGTTTTTTTTTCATTGCTGAAAGGAGCTCTGACTCTCTGTTAATAAAGAGGCAATCTGAAAAGGCATGGAAGTCATTACTCAGCAGACCAAATTTCTGTTTTTAATCTTGTCCTCTTCTGTCAGTAATAACCTGCTGGCTCAGTTTTTCTGTAGTGTGAGGAAAGATGGTGCAAGAGAGCTGTTGTGAAGCCCGTAGTGGCAGTTATGTATGATCTGGAGCTGTTGCTTTTTTTCTGTACAATCACTTCTCCCCTGCTCAGTCACTTTAACTACACCTGCTTTCTATTTTTTTAACTTTTTCCTGAATCAGTCTTTTAATCTGCTTAATCACACTAGAATCATCTCTATATTACTATTAAGCACCTAAATTATAAAAGTCTGTTACATACAGAGGGAAATCCTGCCATCTGCTGCAGTCTGAAATAGTTTGGATGAAGAAGGAAACTTTATTTGTCATAAATCATTGTTACGTAAATTATTCATGTATTTGTATTGCATAAGTTTGACTTTTTTTTTTCTGCTCTGTAGGCTTTACATAAGGGACAGGGTGTAATTTCAGTCTCTGTTCTTCAGGTGCCCATATACGAGTTGCAGAATGATGGCCGAGCCAACCTTCTGGGGGCACTGCTGTTTGCTGGGCAGTTTGTGATTCCTGAGGTCTGTTTGCCTGTGAAGACCATCTCAGAAGCTGCTTTTCTTCCTCTAGCCTGGACACATATTCACATAGTTAAAATATCTGGTAGGCAGTAAGGAATTGCACTTAAACAGGAAGATAAATGGATTCTGCTGAGGTAACAGCTGCTTGCATGGCAAAGCACGTGCCATTTTCTCAGGAGTTGTATCCCCTATATACAGTTTATAAAGACTATCAAGTCTGAAGCATAGCTTGCAGCAGACTTGAAATTAGACGTTCCCTTGCAAATATGTGGGATCTGAAACACTTAAGTCAGTTTTTCAACTGAAAGTTACTTTGAAGTTCTAAAGTTGCTCTAGAACTGATAGGAGTGTCTTCCAGCTCTAGTTCCTGAGGACTGAAGTGTCAAGGATGATATACCTAATGGACATGGAAGTACCTCCATGGTCTCAGTACCGTGCCTTTAAAGATGTTGGTGCTGTGCAGCCCAAAAATCAGAGAAAACTGGTCACGTTACACTTCATTTCAGTTCTATCATGCTCCCGAAGCTAGTTCTTATAAGACAACAGCAATAGCTGACTGACCAAGACCTTCATAACTAATAACAATTTTGAGGTATCTCTTTTCCTTCAAATTCCAATTGACAAACTTTAAGGGACTTGAGAAGGAAACTAATTATTTATGTGTGGTGACTCTTTTGAAAGTTATCCTCACTTTCATCAGGCCTTTTGTTAAGGTTTTGGACTCTGAATTTAGATATAACTGATGAACTTATTAAAAAGTCCACACTGTTTCTTTCCTCTATCTCTGAAGTGAACTGAGACAAATTTGCTGTCTCCTAGGCTATGCCTCATGAGAGTATTATGAAACTAGTTAGCTCTTAATTTGTTTTGTTCTTAAATTCTTAAACGAATATGTGACAGATGTGCCAACTGTGTTGTTTTTTTTTTGAAAGGGTAAGAGTTGTAAACATCTACTAGCCTCTGAGTTGCTTTAAAGATTTAGAAAACACTTTATAAAGGACAGACTACAGTATTTATCTACTGAATCTTTTAATTACTGGCTTATTCACAGACCTGTTTCTTTACTTGTCTTGCAGGTGTGCCTGTATTTTTATAATAAACTGTACAGGGGAAATAGGGTGACTAAGGTGGATGCTGGGAGTTTCAATGCCTTTTCCTCACCTAACCTGCCTCCACTTGCAAATGCTGAGGTTGATATTACAAGTAAGCAACATCATCTCTTAAGCCTTGTAATTTATGCTACACGCAATAGAACTCTAGGTGAAAAGAATCTCTACCTATGTAGTTGAAATGCTGTTTTTAAACTCAAATATCTTTGAAAGCCCTGTAGCTTGACTCCACTTTATCTACTTCGAAACTGTTTAAATATTTGTAAGACAGAGTTTGTGACTCAACTGCATTTACCTATTGAATATAGATGTGAGCTAGACTGACACATATATATATATATATAAAGACCCAGACTAACCAGAGGGAATGTTGCTCCTGTGTCATGAAAATGCTTGCTCTGAAGATAAAAATGAGGGAGTGAGGACTGAAAGAACAAAGAATTTAATCTCGTTAATGACCATGCTGGGCTCTGAAATCAGGCAAAAGAGTCATTGCAGAGCACTTGCATCTTCAACAGATTCTCTGATGCATGCCATTGTGTAAGATGTTTTACTGGATACTTAGGACCTGTCTGAACTGCAAGCACACTGAAAACAGCAGGCCTAGAGTATGTGCTGTGTGAAGTGTGTTTTTTGTTTTGTCCGTGTCCACCCCCCCCCCCACCACACTTCCACAGCTTCCCCTTCAT
>NW_009597442.1:15643-27434 GCF_000690535.1 Cariama cristata
CAAACTTACCCAGGTTCCCTGTAATTTCTGTGTGTGTTTTTTCAGGAGGGGAAAAACTACATGAAGATTTCAGTACCCATTTGCAAAGTCATTAACACGTTGATATCTGTTCTTGGATAAATGGCACCTTTTCTTTGGAGATCAGAGAAGAGAGACAAATTTGGAATCTAGCCAAAAGAGCAGTTGCCAAAAACATACTAAAGGACAGTTTTAAAAAATGTAACATGTTATGTGAGCTGCTTTTGGATAGGTTAAGTACATTGGAAAAGAGTAGGACTTGGTGACAATCTCCGTTGTTAAAAAAAAAAAAGGAATAGGAGGGGGATCCCACATTCTTTTGTTAGGTGCTGTTAGTGGCAGTAGGAGATCTAGCTCTGTGCCATGCAGCGTGCCGTTCTGAGTGGCTTCTACTACTAGAGGGAGACATTCTGCAATTTGGAAAAATAAACTTATTCCTTCCACCGAATGAGTGGGAGTTACTTAGCAAAGTTTCAGGATCAAAGTGCTGTGTTTGTAGCAGACAGGTACAAACTGAGGAAGCCTGTGAAATACTGTAGCAGTTCATAGAACATCTCTCGGGTACAGTCTGCCACTGTTGTATTACTGCGCTGTCAAATACAGTGTATCTGAAATAAACAGAAATGCTGTCAGTTGATTGTTGCAGTAAAGTGGGGAGAATCTTCTTTCTTGGGTTTTTATGAACTGCATCAAATAGGGTATAAATAAATTCTGGTTACTGACTGATCAATAATGAAATCAAGCTGCAAATTGCATGCTATTTCTCTCTTGGATTTGAATGAACTCTTTTGTGATTCCTTGTCTATGGTAGAAAAATGAGAAAGTTATTAAGTACTTCCCTTGGCCCATATTGGGTCCCATTATCTCTTCAGTAGAATGCCCCATTGAGATCAGTGGGGATTTCTGATTTAAAAATTGATGGTGTGATAGGCTCTATTTTTATTTGTTTCAGTTGATTACCCAGTTAGGGTAGCATCGTTTATCCAAGATGACAGTGTTGGTATTGAAGGATCGTTTCATTTTGAAAAAACATAGTTTATAATATGGACAATCTACTAGTGCTGCTTTATTTTGTCCAAAGTAATTGTTTGAAACATCGCTGTCTCCCTTGAATTTGCTTGTATAATCCTTGTATGAAGCTTTTATGGAGTCAAGGAACCACCTGGGCTTTTAAAAACAAACCAAACAAATCTAGCATCTTTTAACTTTTTTCAAATGACCTTGTATATTATGTCTTAATCCTCCTATAGACAGGGCTGACGCTTGCTGCTTCAGCATTATGGAGAGCAGCCTGAGGATGCCAGGAGGAGTAGGCCATGTGCAGAAACTCTTCCTCAGACTTCCCGGTTCTAACAAAGCTGGGAATGAAAATTCCAGAGAAGCAGAGGTGGAGAGGTGACAGAATGGAGGGAGTGGGGGGCATAATGGGATCGTGGGTTGGTACACAGGAATGAGGAGAGGACATGTTGTTCGAGGCTAGGCATACCATATAAAAGCAATGATCTACTTCAGAGCCAGAGAGGAGGAATAGAAGCTTAGTCCTCTTTCCTTCCCTACCCTAGCTACAGCTCTCATCTTCATTTTTGATATCCATTCTTCACCCTGTTGCCTCTTCAGGTGAGGCTCCGAGTGGATTTCTGATCCCACCAACTGGCTGTGTTCTCAGCCAGATCCTTAACTGTGTTAGCAACACCTAAGTGTCCTGTTATCCAGTTTTAGATGAGCAAGTATAACAGCTTCCTCAAGACTTTCAATTTAGCACAAGAAAATCCTGTAAGTGGAAAATTCTAGCCCACTCCTGAGATGAGTAAGAAACCCGATGCCGATGGGAGATACTTCTGCAGCAAAATCTGAAATCTCTGTGTGAAATGGACAATACAGAAATAACCAAAACTATTTCTAAAATCTTAAAGCTTATCAAATAAAAAAATCTTGCCTTATTTCTCCTGTATTTTGAAAACAGGAGAGACAAAGAGGACAATTTCACTTGAAACCTGTAAAGAGTCTCAGTATATTTCATAACTGATTACTCTCCTCTGTTCTCGATTGTACTAATGAAGCAAATGGCTGGACTTTCTTCATCATACATACATGTAACTTCTGGGAGTGGTGCACATGTACAGCACTGTATGATGAAAAACATAACTTGTGTAGGGGACAAACAGAGCCTGTGTGACACTGCATGCAGATGGGGTGCAGCAGAAAGTTAGAAGGCCCTTTGGGCTTGTCTATCCACCAGTCTCGTTAGAGAGAAGCTATTAGTCACTGGCCAAGTCTGTGCCTTGGTTGGCAGTTCTGTTTATAGTAAAAAGCCCAAGTCACTTATGTATTAAGGCAAATGCCAGCTCTCTTCACTGAAGTGCTTTTGCTCTATCCATCCATCCCCCCTTGTAAGTAGACATGTTGATTCTTGCAAGGACACCATTCAATTTAAATATTCATTTCCAAAGATGTGTGTCAATTGTTTTATAACAAACTGCCAAAAAAGGGGGTCTATGTTTGTTTGCCTCCTTCAGGAATTTGCACCCATAGGTTGGCCTGTGCTCCCCACCCCTTGGCCGCTGATGCGAATAGTAATGAGCGCTGGGGTAGCTTATATAATGGTAGGGCTTGCCCGTAGCCCTGCAGAGACGGATGAGAAGAAAGCGTTGCTGTTTGGAGCTCTGCAATGACGAAAAGCTGTATTTCTTGTTTGATTTCATAACTTAGAGTTCAGTCACCACTCCTAAGGGAGGTGTCGCTCTTAGTTGCTGCTCTCCCATTATAAGTTGAAACCTGCATTGTGGCATAGGCCCTGTTTAACAACAGGGGATTTTTGCTGCTTTCTAGACTGTGTAGAGCTGCTTCTCTCTTCTTATTTTAAAGTCAGGTTGATGTTTTTTCCGCACTAACCCTATCGCCTATAGTTCTCTGTGTGTGTCTGTGAGAATAAAGCTGAATAAGATAAGGATGTATTTTTTGAGCTGTAATTTTAAAAGCTGTAGTGTTTGGTAGGGTGGGGGAGATTGGAAATAGTAGAATATTGTTTATATGATGGTTTTGTTTGGAAGAATGAACAAAAGGCCTTAATATCTCGAATGCAGTCTCATTGAATAATGCAATCTTTTCTAGCCATTTTGGATACAGTATATAAATAGCCTTTACCTCTTTATTTTATGTGCATTACTTTAAAAACTTTTTCTGCTGTGCAACACCAGTAGCTAGCTTACATTTGTTCCTCAGTTTTGTATCCATATTTACATAATGTGCTACACTGTATCAGTTAAACTCTTCACAAGCACAGGCCATCCAAGTCCGAACAGGTTACTGTTTTCTGTGTTGTGCCAAAACTGAATATTCCTAATTAGTCACTCTTATCCATAGGATAAAAAACTGTTATGAACACTGATATATACAGCTTTTTGTACTTCATAGTTGTATATGAGTTTCTTTCTTAAGAACTGTTAGTGATTCCTAAGTTTGGGTTTTTAACTTTTTTATTTGACAAAAAGAAGATTTCTGTGTAGTGTGACTATAGGCTGCAAGACAGCTGGTTTATTCAGTATAATGAAGATGCTTGAACTTAGCTATGCAATGTAAATATTCTTCCTTTTGGGGGATGTAATCTTTGAGATGGAAGATGCAAAGAGTGTGTTCAAAAATTTCCCCCCCCTCCTGCATGGCGCTCTGCCTCATAAGAGCTCTGAATAAATCTGAGATGAAGTTGGGCTTTTATGTATATTTGTTTTGTCTTTGGCTCTTGCCTCACACTTGCCTATTGTTCTGCCTTTTAGACTCATTTGTCTAATGGAAACCTGACATCTGTGGAGTCTGCAGTTCCAAGCACGTTACGTAGACTGATGAGGTTCAGGACTAAGAGAATGTTAACTTAGGGACAATCTTTAGTTCCTCTTTTTTAATATAGTTTGGAATTACATCATCGTACTGTGTCTGCATGCATTATATTTATCTTGAAGATATGTTATTTGGTAGAGTATACTCCAAGAAAACAGGTATAGGCCTGGTATAGGTCTCACTTCTGAACCTATCCTCTGATCTCTCGCCTTGGTCTTCTACTTTTGGCAGTATCTTAGTGATCCATGCCAAGGCAGGTTTCCTCAGTTCATTCTTCAAGTTCGTTACAGGCATTAGGGATGCTAATAGTTGCCAAACTTAGTAGTATGCATTTGTGAAGTTTTGGCAGGGACTTCTGGCTTATGGAGGATAAAGGAAAGAAAGTTCTTGATACAATTTTATTGCCGTTCCCTCTTATAGAGGAGGATACTTTTAAAGAATTAGTCTCTGTATTAGAAGGTTGAAAGGATTGGATTTATTGCTAAACACTGCTGCTTCTTAAAGCACAGTGCTCATGTGTGAACATGGTTAGGCTATGAACCTCAAGCAGAACAAACGCATGGCTTTCTGCACTCACCATGTACCTCCTGCAGGTCTCTAACTCGCTCTGGAAAGATCATGGAGGCCTTTCAGACCTACTTGGCTATCTACTAAATCCAACCAGGTGGTTTCAGGACCATGCTGGCCAGCTTAGCACAAAGAAAGAAACTGTAGAAACAACCTATATTTCTATTCTCCCATTCCCAGGGCATTAGGAATCCACATGCTGAAGTGTGACTGGTTGGACAAACGTGATGCCAAGCCAACTGCCTGTGATCTGTTTAACGATGTATGTTCTTTCTAAAAAGAACATACAGAGGCTCTAGTTGCTGACAGGGCACCACGACAGGAAGGGAAAGTTCATGAAGTCTTATAGGTGACTGCTATTTTCTGTCCCAGCTTAATGGATTGTGTAGTTTTTGCCATCTCTGGTAATGGGGCAATAGAGTAGGCTTCAGTGGAGGCTTTTAAATGTACTCTGAATTTTTTTTGCAAATGGCTGTCTGCTGATTGCAAGAGATTGCAACAGTAATTGGTGTGAGTAACTCTCCACATGGCTGAAAGCAAGTCAGTATTATGCACGCAGATCTTTTATCTGTTTTGCTGCTTGGGAGTTCCTCCAAAATCTAAAAAGCTTAAACCACGATGGGGAAACAGGTAGCTTTACAGCATGCTCTACTTTCATTGAAGCATCATGATGTTCTGAGCTGTTGGCTGCTGTTTGTTAAACGTCTTCCCCTGCCTTGTAGGAGCCATCAGTGCTACCAATGCTGCACTCCTACACTGAAGTATAAAATTTTGAAATCAATAATGCATGACTTGGCTTCTAATAATGCAACACAAACAAATTATTAGTTAAACAGCTGGCTTCTGGCTCTAAATGTATAATCAGAGTTAATTGAATCCTTGCTATTTTATTTAATCATTAGTAACTGCTAACTAATAAACTCTTGAGGTGATTAGCGGCAACAGTAACCCCGTTTGTCATCTCTTATGTCTGGGAAGAAGAAGGTCTGTTTTCTAAACATGAGTCCAGGCTGGTATTAGGCCAACTATGTAACAATGAAGTTCAGGACAGTGCGTGACAAGTAAATATCTCACCTATGTTAGACCTGCACAACACTCTTGGTTGAGGCTTTCTGAGCACTCTGAACTGGGAGAGTTAGCACTAACAGGACACACTCAGCATTGTGAACCCATCAGATCTAGTACTCCAATGCTTTTTACAGCTATCAGACTTCTCTTTTGGGAAGGTTGTAGTAGAGGTATGCAGCTTTGTGTCTGATAGGTCATCCTGTTCACTAATGGTCACTGAACCAGAATATCCGTTTTGGAACTCTTTGCTATAAAATGCTATTAAATTGAAGCAAGCATATGGGTTAAATATTTCCTTGAAGGGCTCTAACTTAGAAATATTGATGAATAATATGGATATATCTTGGATCTAGATTACTTTGGAATTAAAGCTAAATATAACATAGTTGAGCCTGACCTGGATGTGGCCTTGAAGACATATTTTGTGGCACCTAATAAATATGGTGTGTTAGATCAACTGCTATAGCTGCTGTCTTAAATGGGCCTTCATTTCCTCTCTTCAAAAATACATTCTTTCATGAATCCCCTACATAAAAAACAATTTTAAAGACAGTATTGTAAGTATGAAGTGCTACAAGTATTATGTCTTAATATTACCCCCTACATAAAAAACAATTTTAAAGACAATATTGTAAGTATGAAGTGCTACAAGTGCTACAAGTATTATGTCTTAATATTAAATTAAAAAGGCCATTTCTGTTAACAGTAAACTGGGAAACTGTGTGGAGAGCCAATACCAAAAAGAAATTTCGAGTTCACACCAACATGAACAGGAATGTTGGGCTTCTGCGTATCTTCCCAGGAATCACTGCTGCTGCTGTAAGTGTCACCACTTAATTTTGGAAGTGGGTGAAATGATACTCAAATACATGATTAGTTAGCTAAAGCAGGGAAGCTGCATTGTTTGTAGCAGTGGTTGGGGTTTTGGAGGGAAGGGAAAGAATTTGTCTTCTGATAAACATTTTTTGGAATATCAGAGCATTCAAAGACTATTTTCATATGCCATAAACTATTGATAAAAGCTTTTCAAATATCTTTTGCCTAAACCACCTGGGCTCTGAAATTTAAGATTAATTTTTTAGCAGGGCTCATAAATAGGTCAAGTGTGCTTTTGAAGACAGATACAGGGTACAGTGACCATGGAAGTGCTCTCTTACTGCATACTGAGGCATGCTAATAGGTATCTTGCCAAAGAATACACAATATGGTGGGTGAAGGGGAGTGTGACTATTTCTACAACTCGTGCTTCTTTTTGAAGGTTCATTTTGTCTCATGCGGATAGTTAACATGACTCTCAGCATTCATACAGGGCTGAAAGTGAGATGTGGGATTTTTTGCCTTTAGAAATTTTTTTGCAGAACTGTGGTTTTAGGTAGATTTGGCTTTAGATTTTTGTCTAATACTAGTTCCATTAAATTGACAGGTCTTTTGTGGCTGTTGCCATCTTAAATTGAATCCAGTAGTTTAAGCAGCACTCCTCAATTATATCACCATTCTTTTTAGGTGAATATGAACAGATGGAAAGGCAGAGGGGTGGTATATTTGCAATAAAATTCCAACTGCAAAGTTAGCCTCATGGGGGCTTACAGTGTATTGTATTTAGCATCTGTGATCAGCACGGCAACATCTAGGTTGTTTAAAATACATCTTTCTAGGAAGAGGACTTTGCCAGGCATCCTCTGACAGTGAGCCATAATAACTACCTTATTAACAACGGGCCCAGAATGAATTAGTGCCTTTTTTTTTTTCCTGCCTTTAGTTAAATCAATTGAGTTTTGAGTTGGAAGAAAACCTCCAGGTTTCATTAGAATGTTCTTTCCTGAAAGTTGAGACACTCTTTCTCTTCATTAAGCAGACATTTGTTAACAAAAGTCTTTGCTAAAGTAACAAATCTGGGCAGAGATGGGGGTTCTAATCTCAATTAATAATTCTGCATTTATTTCCTAAGTGTAAAGCTGCCCTTTTGTTCCACCATGGTGCAACAGTATAGCCTGTTGACGGTACTTGAACAATAGCATCCTTTTTCACACTGAGGTCATGACTGTGGAAAATAGTTTGTTTTAAAATCTGTCCCTCTAGGAATTTTAAAAGAAGCTAAATAGTGAACTTACCTTTTCTTTTTTTTTTTAAAGCTTATGCTACAGTCCCAGTTGTTGCAAATGGGGAGCACAGAAGGATGTGAGGGAACTGTGAGGCATGAGAGCCTGTAAGACTAAACAGGAATAGACCATTTTTAAAAATGCTGTGCCATATGTGAAAATCTTAATGTGACTTAAACACACCTTTTGTCTCTCTTCCCTGTCTTGTTTTTGAACAGGTAAAAGCATTTCTTCAGCCTCCAATTGAGGGTATTGTACTTGAAACTTATGGAAGTGGCAATGCCCCAAACAACAGAGAAGACTTGCTGGAAGAACTGAAGAAAGCAACTGAACAAAAAGTAGTGATTCTAAACTGTACGCAGTGCTTACGAGGGTCTGTTAAAACGGTCTATGCAACAGGGCAGGTAAGGGTTACGCAATGATTTCAGACTCTACTGTTGTGTAAAAGAAACATTCCACTGATACAATGTGATTGTATGCTTCTAGTAGTCCCAGTGTATAAAACCAGCTTTGTTCAACTCTAAAGATATTGCTCATAAGATTTTTCAGATATAGTTATTTTGAGCTGGAAGCACTTAAATATGTATCTGCAAACAAGATCCTGTTACTCCTCGTATGAATAGTCGAAACAGCTCAAATCCCAAATTAGTGATTGCTTGCTCTTGTCGTGTGCAGCACTCCAGATTACTTTGCATTGGATTGGTAATATCTCTTCCAAAGAGATTCTACTGAGCTAGAAGCTAGCTTAGGGGTCAGATGGTCAAATAAAGTAGTATGTGATAGACCAGCAGTTACTTAGCTACTATGTAAGAACATCGAGAAAGCCTGCAAATCCAAGCAATATTCCAAATTCTAGTTTTTTTTATCTGACTGGAAGTACAACTGAATTCAGTGAGAGATTGGAGAACAGTATGTAAGGAAGCACCTGACTTGCAGAATGGAAATCAGTTGTATTTAACCTGTGAAGGCTAGCCTATAGCAGACCTTGTGTAGATACTGTTAATATTCAGGGCATTTTATAGTGAGTTTCTCAATTGTGTATTAAGATATGACATCACTGGGACTAGTAAGAGCTCAAAGCCATATAAGAGTATGTATTGCATATGGTAGTGTGAAGGAAGCTAGTTTAACTGGCCTTCATAAAAAGGCTAGTCATTAAATGGCCAAGAAGCACTGCCAGAGGGTGACTTATCCCTCTGTTTTAGATACCTGGTTTTGTTGGGAGCAACCATCCATCTGGCAGACCCAGCCTCTTCAGTGACTGTAAGACAAACCTAGGTACTCTAGGCTGGTGCTGAAACCTGCCTCTTTTAACATTAGTTTTGACACAGCTTTAGATTGTATCTGCTTCAAGAATACATAGACTGTTTTCAGGAGAAAGAAAAGATTTTAAGAGTTTCTTTCCACCTCTTCAGTATCCAAACTCAGTACTTTCTGATATGGGCAGTCATTTGGACATTTGTAAACTTTTGCATAACTTAACACTTCTCAAACATCTCCATTAACTTTTGCAAAGATCCTATGCTCTGTAGCAAATGCAATAGGAATACATGGATTATATAAACCAGTTCACACCAAAGGAAGAAAGCAGTGAAGTCAATAAAAGACATCAAACTTATATTTGAAAAACAACATGGAAATGAAGCCTAGCTTTTATGTGATCTTCTGCTTCAAATGAACAGTTAAAATGTATGGAAAGAAGAAAAAAAAACCCACAACTTTTCTATGCTCTGGTTAAAAGATTCTCCAAGAAGACACCTCTAAAATGGCTTTTTGCACTCTGGTCCAGACTGTTGATAAGCTGAATTGGAAGATTCTGTTCAAGTCTTAGTGAACCACTGTAAGGCTGTGTAGAAATATGTTCACTTCTGGCTTCCACTTTTTATATGGAGGATGTATCATGTTGCTTTGGCATCCATTGATGGAGGCTGCCCTGTTTTCTTGGGATCTTTTGAAGAGAACACTGACAGAGCCAAGCCCTACAGAATTGCTTCATGCTTGTTCTTTCATTGCCTTCTTTTCATAAGGAACTGCTCAATGGATGAAGTATCATGGGTGAATACTGGAAACTTGCTGTAATGTTAACTTTGCTTTGATTTTTCTTTAAAGAAAATCTTTCATTGGTCTTTGCGTATGGCTAGGCCATTTTTGACTCATTCAAGCTAGCCAGGTGGGTCAACTGAGTCTCTGGTTTCCCTTGAAGTGTTTGTTTTAATTAACTGAATGTCTGGCCTTTGATCCATCTGCACAGTAGAAGTTTATAATTGAAAGGACTTTAGGTATAGGAAGGAAGCTGGGGAAATTTCTTCCTCCTCCTCTTTCTCAAACCCACTGAAAAAGCCCTAACTGTTCTTTGGCTCACTCTGCAGTACAGAAGTATTTCTCACCTTCTTTGTTTATGTTTTCCCATGGGACTTTGAAAAATGTTAGTCTGGGGCTCTTGGAGGTGGTTAATGAGCTGATTAAGGCTTTGTATCTTGCTAAAAATATTAGGTAAGCCACAACAAATTTCAAAGCTGAAGTTTATATAGAAGGTATTTAAAAGTAAAATGCAATGTAAAGAATTTACTGCAAGATTCTTTAACTGTGAGGCATCACATTATGGCAAAGATGATGATCTGGTTTAGAGAAGCCCAAGTGTTTGCCCAGGTACAATTTAGGGACAAGAGATCTGAAATCTCCTATGTCTTTTTTGTCTTCCTCACTGTACACTTACGGGGCTTGATAACCTTAGCAAAGATCTTTCTACTTTTTGCTTTGTTTTGGATGGTTTGGGTTTTTTTAACTACCAGAAAGATAAGTTAAAAAGGTCATCTTTCTCAGTTGTTCTTGTCAGAACTGTGTAAATTACATATTTTAGTTGTATGTTCTAAATCATACACTGCTAGTGCAGCCTGAAAAGATCTGAAAACACTCATGCTGTGAGCGCACTATAGTGCTGGAATTCATCCAAAGCAATGCCCCATAAAAGAATGGTAAATATGTCTGTGTGAGAACAGCCTACTTGGCAATGTTCAAAATGCCACTGGGTTAAAACAGAGTAACTGCAGCTTTTCAATAAAGGGAATCTGACAACTCTGCAGATAGCTGATATGAACCTGTAACCTTTCCCTTTTAGCATAGTAAGTGACCGTGGCAAGCGTTTGGGTGAATTCTTCAATGTTATTGCATGAAAAGGAATTTAAAGTAAAAGTCATCTTTATTCCGCTGGCTGTAGTATTTGCTTGGTATTTGATAACTAAAATTACAAAAATTACAGTGGCAGGAGGAACAAGAGAGTGAAGGCATCGCTGCATACTGTATTCTGTGTAGCTACTCATCATTCATGTACATTTTCTGTTCATGCAGATATTTCTGAACACTATGCTAATTGGAATCATTATTCCTTTTTATTCAGACTCTCGCTGATGTTGGAGTAATTCCTGGAGGTGATATGACACCAGAGGCAGCCCTAACTAAACTGTCATACACACTCAGCAAGAGTAAGCTTAGCTGGGAGGAGAAGAGGCAGGTAAATATTTCAGTGTGACCTTGAAAGGCTTTAACTTTCTCGTCTGCTCTGCTAACTTCTGCTTCGCTGAATGCCTTGAGCTTCTCCCTTGCATTTAAAAGCAATTGGTTCCAGAGCCATAATATGAACATCACGTGTGGGTTTTTTTTTCCCTTAAGGAAAATACTGTTAGGCAAATTAATGTATGTAGACTGGGAGAGAAAAGAATTCTCTGCATAAGTCAGGTGAAGACCATGACTGAGCCATAAAAAGGCCATCTTTAAACAGTAGTAGTCTACCTTGGACATTTCTGTACTAAAAAAAACCCATATGCGGAAATTCATATGGGAGACAGAATCCCAACCCTACTAAAGTCAGCAAAGATCTTGTCATTGATCTTAGTGTGGTAAAGATTTCATCCAAGTCTCATTCACACAAAGCTAATTCTGAAAATAAATATTGCCTACAGCCTCTTCCTTTACAGCATTACTCATCACAGTGTTAGATTTTCTTTCTCTAAGAGGAGATACACTTTATAAATGCATAAAAAATAGAGGATTATTCTAAGAACCGATTGTAACTGATTTTAAAATCATAACCCCTTTAACAGCGTTCTTACTGTTCACTGGTGCTTGAACAAGGCTTTTTTCCTCAAATTATATGTTTAATTTATAGAAGGAACATATAGCTCTGAATTAGATAAGGGAGCAGCAGT
>NW_009597442.1:27452-58641 GCF_000690535.1 Cariama cristata
TTTTCTATGCTTGTACGCAGTGAAATCATAATCCTGACACTTTAGGAGATGATATCATCATGACTCACTCTCTAGACTTAAGCACTGCATGCACATGTGTATCTCATGATGGTGTTTTTTTTTATTAAAACTGATCATTATTTCATGCTCAGTATTTTCCAACCAGTAGCAGCTCTTGAAACAAATGTATTCAGATACCTATGATCGTAAGTGGGGTGGCTGGAAGTACCACTTACTGTGCTTAGAAACAGTTTCAGACTCCAAGCTTTTGGTTGTTTGCTAAAGCCCCGACTCTGAAAAATGAGAGGAGGAGGAGCTGTGTGTTTCTTCGGTGAGGATGGCAAGAGCATATTCTGCAAGAACATGCTTGATGGGCAATGTAATGCTGTGTGAAGAGTAGTGGTATTGCATGTGTTTGTGTATATACACTTTAGAAACCCAGGTTCTTCACTGATGCCCCTTTACTATACTCGCTGACCCTGGATCATACATATAGTAGCCTGTTTTTTAATGCAGACTATAATCTTCTTGCACAAAGGATTATTTGACCTGGGACAGGAGAAGCTTTCCCAGCTGGCTTCCTACCTAGATGTGTAAGTTAAAACTTAATTTAAGATCTAGTTTGCGGTGAGATAGCTGACTTATGTGAGGACTTGGTGATAGGACATTTTAGGTACCACTGGCACAAGGTGCTCCTGCATCTTTATGTGCTGCCCTTTTGGAATGTGCTACACAGTTTTTGTGTGGTGGTGCTGGGACTGCCTTTGTATGGTTTGAAAAACAAAATAACTTTTGCAATTTCTTTGAGTTAAGCAGGATTGGTTTCCTCATTTGACTCATTGTACAGACCCACAAACAATTGTGTTGGCACAACTAAGGGAGCAGCATGCTGCATTGCCTGGGCAGGAATGAGTGGTAGAGACCAGGAGAAGAAGAAAGCCTGGAAATATGTTGTCTGTGGCAATATCTTCAGCTAAACATATCACCAAACAATAGTCTCCCAAGAGACAGAAGCTCTCCTGAAGCTGGCGTGGTTATTTTAGGATTCTCTTTCAACACGAAGAAGCAAGGAATGTGCCCCCAGACACATGCAAAGGGCTGCGGAGTCAGTAGGACTGAGTAAGGCACGTAGAGCTTTGCACTGAGTGCATGTAGCACAGGTGCCAATTGCTAAGGTTACCTGTACAAAGCAATGATCTCAACCTGTCAGACTCTAAAAGTGCACCAAAGCAGTTGGTATCCTCCGAGTTACATGTATATGGGACTCTTCCAGCAGACAGCTACAGTGTTGTCAGCACTTGGAGTTTTTCTTTTAATAAAGGGCATGCCTAGACATAAGTAAACCTGGGGCATTCCTCCTGCCAACATCACATCTGTTTCTTGCGAACTTTCACAATCCTGCTTTTTAAAATTCTAATTGAAATAACTACATGCTTTATAGCTGCATCAGCAACCTTTCGTGAAAGACTGCCAGTATGTAAAATTGTCAGAATTAGGAAAACAGTTGCTTTTTCTTAATGAATGGATTCTCTCTCTTCTCCAGATTTCCCAGAACCTGTCTTTTGGAGTATTTTCTTTTCTTTATTGCCGTGTTCAAGCACTTTCTACACATGAATTGGCTGACCTTTTTTGTTGTGGTTTTTTGTTGTTTTTTTTTTTTTTTTCCTGGTTATATTGAATGCACATATCCTGCAAACTGTTACAAGCCTGCTTTAATAGTGAATGACTAGTACTACTGCAGACCCTCTGCATTCAAAGCTGGCTCTATGGCCAAATTTTAACAAAATCAGGGCTAATGGAGCTGTTTGAAAATCCACTGAAATATATCACCATCCACAGGCAGCATTGGGCTTTGTCCCTCAGGAGTACTGAGGTTTGGGAATGCTGGCAAAAGGCAGCATTTCAGAATATTCTGGTCTTCAGCCTCACTCTGCTAATTACTCACTATCTTTGTGTTTTAAGTACGCTGCAGCTTACCCCACTAGGGAACTTTTGTCTGCATACTCTAAAAATTGGGATGCTTTGTTATGTGCTTATTTTGGTTTCTTTGCTTTGGAAGAAAGTTTTATTTGCCTGTCTTCCCCCCCCCGCCCCTTGTCTTTTCAAACTTGCAGTCTTCATGGGACAGTAACTATTTCTTTAATCTTTTGTCTGTATTCAATTAGTTACCATAATTCCTCCAAACAATTTTCTAACTTGATCCTAAATTTTTCTTTAGTAGACTGCTACCATATTTTTCCTCTGTTAACAAAGGATTTGATTGCTTGCTTTTTAGATGCTGAGTGAGAATCTAAGAGGAGAAATGACTGTTGTACCCACAGGAGCCAAGATATCTCTGAGAGATAGCAAGTTTATTCAAGTGATTGCCAAATCTCTGAGTATCAGCAGCAAGAAGGTATATACTTAAATATTTAAAATTGAACTCATGTAAAGCTGCAAACTCAGTTAAATGAACCTAGCTTAAAGATGAAGAGCAAAGCTGAAAGAAAAATGGGACATTGGAGTTTTTTTTTGTTTGTTTTTTCTTTTTAGTACTGAGTGTCCCAGCTAACCAGTTGGGTTAGGGAGAAAGGACACAATGACAAGCATAACATTAAAATGTTTTTAATTAAAAACATATCAACTTTTTCCCCTCTTTGAAGCTCCATCTAGAGTTTATTTTCTTGGCTGGCAGATTGCAATAACAAGCCCTGTAATTCAGGGTATCAATGATATGAAAAAGTGCTTTGTATTTCTGTGGTCAAATGTATTAATGGTTTGGAGCAATCCAAATAATAATGGGTAGAACAACCTAACTATACATGCAGTCATAGAAGGCTGATACTAAGGAAGCACTACACAAGTGTAATTTGTGGTGTTTCGTATTAGTCCCTCCCAATTGGAAAATCAGAAAATATAGTATTGGTTGTAAGACAGAAGTATTTGCTTTTCTCTTGGCTTGGTTTCAGGGAAGATGGGATTTTTAGCAGCTAATGAATACTGAATGTATGGTTCTTCTTTAGTAAGCATGAGAAATGGGAGGATATTTAGGAGGGCTATGGAGCTTGTCAGTGAAGGTTTGGAACTACAGGTTACACAAATATCTGAGGGATCACATGAAGAAAGTTGATCCAGTCTTGAGGAGGCTGGACTATATGGTCTCTTCCAACTCCTACCAGTGCTGTTTCTCTTGCTGTACTGATGCATAACTATGGCAGTAGAGAGCTGGTAATTAGTGCATGCACCTTAAACAGTATATATAGATATCAGGTAATTGTAGTGTTGCTGGTGCCAGAGAGGAATATAAATCTTATGGATGCGAGACTGACAAAATGTAAAATAAACATAAGACTTCTCTCCTTCCAAGAACTAAATGCTACCATTTTAAAATAGCCAAATGACTAATTTGGAAACTTTACATGAAAGCAAGGGCAGTGTTTTTATGACTTGGACATCAATCACATTAGAGGCGGGGCTGATATTAAATGTTTAATTTTATTTGTTTCTCAGGAGTTAGAAGCTGTAAGAGATGCATTAATTCCACCTTTGGCTTGTGCTGCAGCTAAACTGGGTGACATAGACGCACTAAGAGCCATAGCAGAAATGGTAATGTAACATTAACAGTTTGTACAAAACATGAATTTTTAAATAGAGCTGTAAATGACAGGAGGAAGCTATGCTCATGGGGAAGCAACTACCTAAGTCTTAGAATCAAAGTGCTTTGACTAATACAGTTGGTTTCTAGGCTCCTCAGTCTTTGCCTTTCAAAACTGGTATGTTCTTTCCCCTATCTGGTTCTCAGTTGTTTACATTTTCTTTTGAACTGTGAAAATACAGGTAAATTAAAATGCAAGTTCTTATCTGCTAACTTTGGAACACTTTAAAATGGTTTGTGCTGCTTTCTTTTGCTTAACTAACTTTATGCATATTCATAGTATCCAGCTTTTGGATGTAAATCTGTCATGATTAAAAAGAAAAAAACTTGAAAATTATATTTAAGCAAAACATAGTGCAGTGCTAATTCAAGATTTTTGGCGCTCCTCATAGCTCTAGTTTGGATTATATCTGAAAAAAAACCCAGGCATTTCCCTGTATCATCTTCTACACCTCTGCCCCTTTTTTCTTTTTTTTCTCTTTGCCTTGATTTACCCTACTCTTGAGACTTTGGTAATGGGCCTTGAAAGGATAAATATATCTTGAAAATAAAAATAAACTAAGACAAGTAAAATTAGCAGACTATAGCCACAAAGTTGCTGTATGGCATACCGCAATAAAGAGCGTATCTGAAGGGGCTGTAATTAGAATAGATGTAGAGGGGGGAACACACAGAAGATGGAATAAATATCTTTATTGGTACTAAAACAACACTACAAGATAAACTTTAAGTTTGACAAGCTTAACATTTTGGTGGCAGAATTAAAATGTAATGTATGCATCTACTGTTGTACCAGCAACTTAATGTGCAACCAGTATCTTTTTAGTATGCAAAGGATCTGTCCTTTTGTAGGGTGGGAACTTGAGCTGTGAAGACTATGATGGCCGAACTCCACTTCATATTGCAGCCTCTGAAGGACATTTACCATTAGTTGAGTATTTGTTGACATCTGGTGCAACTGTTTATGCTAGAGACAGATATGGATCTACACCACTGATGAATGCAATCAAGTTCAGGTAACAAAATAATTTATACACCACTCTATGTAAAGTTTATAAACCTTCTATCATTTTGGATTTTAAAGTCCATCCCTGTGTTTCGGTCTTGTTTTGTCTCAGCAGTCATGTGTAAATCACCGCAGTTAAAATAACAAAACACAGCTTCATGTCAAATGATGATGTGACTAGCCTAAATTAAAAGATTTTTTTTTTTTAAAAATAATATGAAATGAAAGCAAACAACTTGGTACACATGCAGAATTTTAGCATAAGGTAACTTACTGCTGCCTTCCTGCCAAGACTTGGTCCATAATTTCAGGACTCCACTCTTTGTTATGAAGCTTCCTTATAAAACAGAGCCAAACTGGTCACTCCTTCTGACTGTCAGAAGTGAGAATGCAAGACCAAGGGCTGCCTGTTTTATTTCTGCTCTCCCCTTTCTCATCAAGACCAGACTGTTTCAATTGGCACAAAATACAGCGGTAGGTTGACATATTTTAATCTTTGCCTGCCACTAGTGCTCTCCTGAGTCTGTTGCTGGGTGACTGTTTTTTTTGATTACTTTTTCCCTTCTGCCCACTCATAATTACAAGGGATGGTTGCATGGCTCTGACTGCTTTGTGGATTTCCTCTTCCTGTTGTTCTAGATGTTAGCAGTTCTTGAACAGTACATGCAATTTACTGTTACTGGTCTCTTCCATGTTGTATAGTCCTAAGGAATGGCCACAGCATAGAATATAAAAGTTATCAGTTATCAAAATTTAATTTTAAAACACCTAGTTTATACAGCCTGGGGATTCATAGAGCCATTGGTCTTCTAACATGTTAGAAGCTGCATGACCTAATCTCTTCTTGTTTCTTTGATCCACTTTCAGCTCCTTATCTCATATTCAGTCTGTATGATGGCAGGAGAGGAGCTTTTTTCTGTAAAGGAGCTTGGAGTGGTAGACTTTGCATGGTCTTCATGGATGTCTGTCCTCAAATATTCCTACAGCTTTCTAATGCTGACAAGTTCACCTGGTCTGTCAGGCTGGAGTTAGCTCCCTGGGAGGTCTGACAGTCCTGGTTTTGCATTGGCTGCAGGAATAACTTGAAGGCTTTTTCTGTCTCAAAGACCAGATGTAGAAAACTCAACAGGCTCTATTAACTTGAGACTTGAAGTCCTGTGTGGCCACACTGTGCTATTGCCTTACCTACTGCATGGTCCCTATGGCTTTGTAGTTGTTGCTTTATCTCATGAATATATAAGCCCTTTGGTGGCAAACCCTTAAAGTCTCAAAAGCAAAAACAAGCTCAACAGCAAATCAAACAAATAACCTTGCAGTTGAAAAAGGTGGCTCTGGTCCAAGGTGAGAAAATGCTAAAGCATTAGATGCCATTAGATGTTCCTGCAAATCAGGCACCTACTTTTTTTACCGCACCCATCAACCGCCTGAGGAATTTCACATGAGCTTGTTGTTTGGATTCCTTAGCATTGCCACTCCTATATTAGACTCCACTATGACTCTTAAGCTCTTTAAAACTGCACACCCATTTTGATATAGGGAATTGCAAAAGGAAACTGCACCAAAACCATTTTCAGTTTCTCTTTTTGTTTCTACTGTTGGAATGAAAGGAAGAGTTGACTTACACATTTATGAGATTAATTCTATTTATGATCTGCTGTGTAGTCACACTGCATTTCACACTGATAAGCACATAAAGGAGAATGGTAAAGATCAGACAGCTGTATATGTGCGTAATTAGATACCCACTAAAAAGATTTCTGCTACAGAAACATTTAAATTCTATTTATTAAACAGTTGCGTGCTGAAAGTGAATAGATTATCCTGATGCCCTGTACAAAGTGGCAGAGGGACAAGGGAGAAAACTGATCTTAATGAGCATTCAATGCTTTAAACTGTTTAATATTGTAACTTTCTCAATTTTGCTGAATGTTGCATCAGCTTAATCCCAGTTTCTGAGAATTAATATTTGTTTAATTGGTATTTAACTGCAGTACAGTATCCACTCATCTTAAAAATAGCTTTCTTCCAGTTTTTTTATGTCACATTTGTCAGTGGCTTGCCTCTTAACCTAGCATGCAAACCTATATGATGATAACTGATTTCTCTTTTCCATTTAATAATTTGTAAAGATGATCAGGAGTTATGTCTCTTCCTAAAAGCATCTTCACATAGCACTGTCAGCTGGTACACCAGGAACTTGATCTATATCAATGCTAGTCTCTTAAATTTTTTTGACTTTAAGTGACTTTTTTTTTCCTTTAGATGGTAAAATGTGGAGTCTCTTTCTAAATAAGAAATAAACTACTGCATTTCCGCTTTTTCATTTGTAACTCTGCAATTTGCGTGTAGTCTCATTCACTTTATGCATGAAGCTAAACAGACCACTGTTAATTTAGGCCAGTTGCTTGACATATCAAAATTAGTAGCATTCCTTTAATTTCTTAGAGTACCCTCAAGGGATAATTCATTTTCAAAACAATAGAATAATATTTTTTTAATAACAGAAACTCTCTAAGCAGGAAAATATATTGAATAAAAATTGTTCTGTATATTTTATGCAGTAAAAGCACTTCCATTTACTTGTAGAGCAGTGGTAAAAGGCTGAAAATGGGGAGTTGCTCATACAGTGCTGTGAGAACACCAGATTAGAGGCAGTAAAACTACCTCCCACGTAAATATGAATTTAAATACTTGATATTTTGCAAGGTTACATTTACATTACTTCAGGAAATCTAAAGCAGAGTGAAAAATCTAACCAACACTGACTCCAGAAGTGCACTGAAGCCTGTCTTTACAGTACTTGAGCGTAAAATTCCCACCGATGCCATATGCAGAAAACTGAACAAGTGAAACTAAGCTGATCCTGCCATAACTATTCCAGTTGCTAGGGGAGCAAGCATTAAAAAGAATGAAGCCAGTCAAGTTTGGATATACATTACACCTGCATTTCTTTAAAGAGAGTTGGTGGAAGGTGTGCACCCTAAGGCCCCAGTCCTGCAAACTCTTACATGTGTGTTAATTTCACATGTGTGATTCATCCCTTTTGAAGTTGATTCACTTCTAATAAGTGTCTGCCAAGTCAAGGCCTAAGATGATACGTACCGTACAGCACCTTGATTGCTGTGAATCCAGAGCCCTCGCGAACTGGTAAAAGTTCCGATGTCTTTATCTGGAACTCAAACTTTGCTCATAGCAGTGAATGAAGATCATGCTGAATCATTTATTTTGCTATTAATTCATTAAAATATTAGTATACATTAGGCTTTTCATCTCCAGTGTTATCAATAATGGAATCTAGCAGGGAGGAGACACTAGAAACACTTTTTGTCCATTTGTTTTTTTCCTTCAGAGAGCTGATGAATGACAGTGGTAGTATCAAAAGGCTAACTTAAGTAATATATGCAAAATAGTATTGTTTTTATAGACTACGTCTGACCAAGAGACATGGTTTGGTAACAGAGCGCACTAAGAAAGGGAGAGTCAGGATCAGTTTGCAGGTGACAATAGCTCCTCATGGTTTTGCTTATCAGATGGGGCTGGACTGGACAAGCAGCTGTGTACCCCAGGCTAACATTGTAATGCTGGCCTTCCCTCTACACCTTGAACTTTCATTGTCCAGCAGTTGCTCTGCTCTTGGTTTTGCGCTATCACGTTGGAATAAGAATTGCATTTGAACTGTTCCCAAGAAGTTCATGGCTCATGGCATCAGCTGAACTTCAGATCAGCTGAACTATGACCCTTGTGAGGCTTTTGTAAAGCCCCAGGAGAGCACCACTTAAAGAAACAACTTCTAAAGACAAATATGTCTTATGTGCCTATGTAACAGTGTCAGAAAATTCACAGCCAGCCTCTTGAAATATGAATAATGCTCTTGTGGTAGGTACAAGACAGCAGAAGTGGTACTCTGGATAGGGCTTCCATTTCTGCAGAATGTAGATACCATTTGAGTGCAAGTAGGAACAAGCTGTAGTCTGACTTACCTCCCACATAGTTTTCCTGTTGAGTGATGGGAATGTGAGAGGTGGTCCATTTGCTTTCTTGGACGGGTCTGCTCTTCATAGTCACAGTTCTAAATTTAATACTTTCAAGTTGTGTGTTACTATTTGTCCCTATTCTTCCTCTCCCTTACCCTTCCCTTAACAAGCAGTGGTATACAACACTTCCCACCATACCAAGAAACATAATTCTGAATTATTCCCAGTCATAGGGACATTGTACTTCTATTTAGAAATGTTTCATTGTAAGCATTTATTGTAAACGCTGCTAGTGTCAATGCTTAAAGATTTATTTTACTTCAGACCACTTTTTTCCTTCATTTGAATTTGCTATATTAAATGCATGGGGTAAATGTTTATATCAAAGACTTAGAGTCCCACTCAGGGTAGTAATGACTGTGTGGCATAGGTGGGACATGAAGTGCTTTCTGGAGGGAATCTCGTGACCAGTGAGGAGTAAATAGTTACAATAGGGGAAAAGAAAAGCCTGTCTCCTTGTGGGAATCCAGAGATACGGACTTCATAAGGGGAGCACATTGAGGGAAGATACCACACAACATTATATGTTTTGCTGCCTTTTATCTTTCACTGCTGTCCCATAGCAAAGCTTTTATTTTAAAAAGCACTAGTTTCATGCTGTGATTTTGAGTATAAGATGTGAAATGAGGAATACTCCGGGGCAGTCATTGGAGAGTAAGCAGACACTCCCCATGTTCAGTTCTGTACCCAATGAGAGCTTGAGTGAACAAACATGTTCTACTTTCATCTACTTTAGGTCAAATTTCTTTTCAGCTAATTACTGTTCTGCTTAAGACTGAGCTAAAAATTTTATATATGTAGAATTAATTTTTCACAACAGACTGAAAAATAGGAAGCTGTGCCATTATTTGCTGGCTCAAGAAGATGCTTGTGAATGACTTGGCATGGTGTAAGGCAGCCACCTGAGAAGATATTTTCAATAACTGAACAAACTTGTGGCATGTGCTGTTTCAGTAATGCTTTGCCATGAAACAAATAATTTATTTTTTGTTTTGGCTGTCAATTGAAACAAAGTATGATTTAAATAAATCTGCCTGGTAGGTTAAATAACTACATTTGGAAAAGCAAAATGATTCCTATAGCATCTGTACAATTCTTTGTTTAGTTTATAAATTAAGATCTTATATGAAACAAACTTACATACACCGAATATGTTTAGCAGAGGAGCACACTGTCACCTCCTTTTCAAACCTAGTTCTAAACCTCCTGCTAGGTTATTTGTGCAAAATATGTTTTTCACACTTTTCATCTATCATGTTATTTTCTAACCACGACAGTACTTTTAGAGTGTAGGAGTTAACTGGTAGTGCTTAAATACCTATTTGTCCCCTTATCTCAAAGGAAAGGACAAGGAAGACCTTTGAAAGACTCCAGGTGGAAATAAATAATAAAGGTATTGGGAGGAGGGGGTTAGAAAATATACTTTTGTGGGAGGTTCATAGGAATACTTATTATAATTTTGAAGCCCTAAAACCCTATTTAGCCCATACATTAACCTAAAGATTCATTGCTAATCTGCAAGACATACATTTTATTTAAGACTGATATATATATATATTGCATCCTGTAAAATACAGGAATGATGCTATGTAATAAATGTCCTCACTGTTTGTGTGTATTTCAATAGCTAATATTTCAAGCGTCAAATTAAGCTAGTGCTAAGGTAAAGACAATAAAAATTGTTTGAAGAGAAGGGGATGCATCCCTTTCATTTTCAGAGCTGAAATTAACACTTCCATGAGCTTAGCATGTGAATTATTTTTTGATAGGGAGGGCAGCTTTGTTTACTATGTCTGTCATCTTGGAGAAGATTCATTGGTTCTGTGATCACAGCCAATATCATATAAGAACTTTCACTGACTGGGTATATGAGTAATTCTGGATGGGGGGTGGGGGGAGGAACCTACTGGTCAAGACACTTTCTTTGTTTTTTCTATTCCTTTCATAAAGGCATATACAAGTGATTAATTTGTTACGAGAAACGGGAGCACACCTTTCAAGCCATGACTTGGAGAACAGTGGAACGATACTCTGCAGGTAAATGTGATATAAGTTGAGGTGGCCCTAAAATTGGGATGGAAGGGGATGGTTTTTCAGAAGAGGCTCTCAGAATGGAGAACAGTGTGTAGATGACTTCCAAGAAACAGGTGGGTCGCTGGCACATCATGTGGCTATTTCTGTACTAGACTAATAATGAGGAAAAAAGCGAAGTGATGAAATTAAGATTCAACTATATGTCAGAGCACCACTAACTTAAGAGATCTCCAAAGTAGGGAGTATTGTGGGGATAAGTGAATTAGAAGCAAATATGCCCCATTTTTCCCAAGCACTTTCACTGAAGAAGGGTGAGGAGTAAGCTGTACAAGGAGTGATTTAATAGAATCTCTATTTGAGAATAAAGCCACACATAGTACGTTATTTTTATTTTCTTAAAATCTACTTTTCACTTCTATGGGAATGGCTTCTACTCTAAGTAGCATATAACATCATTCTTAAAAATAACTAAATCAAATAGACAAATAGGTTTAAACCCAAAACTTTTGAACAACTGTTCACCATCTCTATATTTAATTTTAAGAGGATATAATCCTTTAATAAAGCTAGATTTCCATACAGTTGTTTTTAATATATAAGGTGACTTAATGATATGGATATATATTATGTAAAGAAATAGATGCTTGATCTTATTTTTCCAGTACTGGTCCTGAATTACAAATTACTCTGAAATCTGTGAGAAGGTTTCATGTATTTCCTAAAACTACTTACACTTTTTACTTCATTTCTTCTTCTTATCTTCTCAAAAGCAAACAAAACCCCCTGAGTACTGCCCTTTGCCAAGTTCTGCTACAGGAAACGATGAGACCTGTAGGGACCAGCCAGTGCTGTAGATTGTCTACAAAACAAGGGCAAAGTAAAGCTTATGTGTGTTCTGTACAGAGAATGGACTCTGAGTAGTTCTGGAATCCAGAAATACTAGCTGGAGTGTTTCCGTTGTCATAACATGCTCTGAGGAGACTGGGTAATAAGACTTTTACGATGAAGTTAAAATGTGTGCTTCCCAGGGCACTGCAAGTGATAGGACAGAACTAAACCCTTGGTTTGTGTAGTTTCTTTCCATCTGCCAAGAAGGTGAGAGGAGTGGCTTAGGGAATGACATTCCTCTGCAAATAAATTGGCCCCTTAGCCCTGGTGCCACATGCAGAACCAGTTTGGCTAGCTGACCTCGGAGTAATAAGCCAAAAAAAAAAAAAAAAGCAAAGAACAAGGGTCCTTTAAACAAAACATGGTTCTGATGCAGTTTGTTACAGCATTTTAAGGAATATCGTACAGCCTGCATCTGTATTGCACAATCTCCTGTTGTTCAAAACTGATATTTTGATAATAAACATTTAAGATATTTTGAACTTGCATTGATAGTAATACATTTAGTATAAAAACAATGCAGTTCTTCCAAACAGAGGACGGGAGTGCACATGTGTGCAGGGGCCAAATGAGGACTCGGCACAGCAAGGCATACTCAGGGCGAGAGGGGAAGAGGCTCTCCCAGCTCGGTACGAGTCAGGAGCCAGGGCTGTGGCACTCTCCCAGCCAGCAGCTGGACTAGCAGCTGTGGGCAGAGGGATGGCCACTGGCAGACATCACTGCATGGCCTGTACCAGGAGCACAGCCAGCCTGAGGCAGCGGTCAGGCTTTGAGGCAGCACTGAAGTCTGTGAATGGTGACTCTTCCCTACACCACTCCTGCAGAACTCAAAGGGTTTCTTTCCTCTTGCTGTTTTAGAGGGCCTGGCATAGTCTTTTGCACCAAAGTGGATTTTTTCCACAGAGTGCTCTTCAGATGCCTAGAAGTTATCAAATCTGAGGTACTGGTGTTTGTCCTTCCGACAAAATGTCTCAGATACTTCTTCTGGAGTATCCTCAGATGACCTTACTGATACACTCAATTTTCCAGCATGCTCAGGCTCACTTCTCTGTCCTACCTCTTACCTCCTCTTTTTAAGCCTTCTCTTTGAAGCGCTGGCACCTTCCTGGCAGTCAACATGTTCACATGGTCAAGCCGCTTATAGAACTAGCTGTTCATAACATCTTCCCCTCTGTCTAATTTAAGCTATTTTCCTACATCTCTTCTATCTTGTAATTTGCCTTAAGCTGCAATTTGTACCAGTCTGAATTTGTCACCAAGGCAATGTCAACTTCTTGGAGTTTAGAAGGACAAAGCTGCTTGCTTTCTGATAAGCTCTAGGTTCCTGCATTTAGCTAACTTAACTTTTTTCCCCCATACAGTTCTCTCTGAATTAGAAGCTATAATCACGTTTCCCGCCTTGCTGCTTCTCTATCCTCAAACAAACTGGCTTTCATAGAAGACTCTGAACAGTGATTATTTTTTTGTGTGTGTGTTCTGTTTCCTCAGCTTC
The DNA here is from genome assembly GCF_000690535.1 of Cariama cristata. Taxonomy (NCBI): domain Eukaryota; kingdom Metazoa; phylum Chordata; class Aves; order Cariamiformes; family Cariamidae; genus Cariama; species Cariama cristata. The sequence goes on from NW_009597442.1 coordinate 40,541, forward strand.
CTTCTGTTTAGATGCACGATTTTAGAATAGAATAGCTCAGTTGGAAGATTTTGGAGACAAAATAAAAATAAATGTTCTCCTTTGGCACTGGTGATGTTTGAGAGGGAGAGGAGTACCAAGCAGAATTGAGATTTGAACAGTATCAGCAGGAACTCTTGTGTAGGAAGTGGAGATGCACATAGGTGCAGCCAAGATGTTCTAGTTATTAAATCTTTCATGGTTTCATTTGCTGGTTTCTTTTTTTAAGTGAGAGGTGTTAGTCTGATTTTTAGAATCACTTTGAGTTTGGTATCTGGTTCATGGCTTTGTTTTGAAATGAGAAAGAAATCTAGATGTTAGTAATCTGTTAAAAATGTCAGAATCTCTTCTCATATTGCAGTAGTATTGTCGTCTCTCTGCAAAACCAAACCATGATGAGATAAATTAGGACACTCAGACTTAGTCTGAAGGCTTGTCAAGTTCTGGAGTTGGTAAACAGTTGCTTTGTGTTTGTTTTTCAAATGCAAAAAGCCTGTATAGAATTGAGATACTCTGCTCAAGTCTGTACTTCACAAAATTAAATAGGGGCATAAAGCCAAACCATCTTTCTCTTTCATATTCTTAGATTTCATAAAATGATATGATATAATATACAAGGATGCAGCCTTTCAAAATCACCAACTTTTAGAATAAGGTGGTGCTTCAATTTAACATAAACTTGGGGGGTAAGGCTGGAGGAGGAAGGATAAATATGCCTCTGCAGGAATTAAGACCAAGCTTCTAATGCTTGCTGTCTCTCAAAGAAGTCTGTCTCTCAGCAGAGAGAGATGTGGAGATACTAGCTAAGAGCAGTACTCCCAAATGTGTTCAAGATAGAACAAACCATGCCTCGTACTGGCGTTCTAACTAACTTTTTGAGGATTTTGATTAAAAAATAAAAGGAAGAAAACGATTTTTCTCTTCTGTCAGGGTGATGATACATCTAAAAAAAAGTAAGTCAGTCCTGATCACTTTATATAGACACTGAAAAAGGAGAAATGCTGAAAAAGCAGAGCTTTTTGTCCCTGGGAAAGACGAAATTCCAGTACTTGAGGAACAGAGCTGAAACTGTGAAATGTGTACATAATATTCTAAATGGAAGAGTATTGATAGCCTTCATACCTGGCATTATCTGCTATAAAAGGCATCAGCCAGAGTTTAGTAGAATGTGTTAAGTAGTTCTTTGTCAACAAAGCAGGCTTAAAACATCCTGATAAGTGTATATTGAAGTTATTTTTATTCCGTTTCAGGATATAAAAATGATTGACTTGCTGCTTAGAGGATGCATTTGTAGTTGGAATTGCTAGCATAAATATCTTTGAGAAAAATACAGAGCAAAGGTCCCTATAGTGTATGTTGAGAAGTCCTATGTATGTATTTGACTGTATGAAGTATACTTACAGTGCGTAAAGGAAATACGGATGTGTATGGCTTGACTATGGAGATCTGGAATTGGAGAAAATGTTTTCTGGTGTTCTTGATTATAATCAGTTTGATAATAGTAGCTATTTTCTATTTAGAGTGGTATCTAAATTTTCGCACCAGCTACATCAGTTTTTGTTACCTGGGTCACAGTCCCCCACAGAATAAATTTCCTCACTTGATCAGTAAATGGCTACTGCAAAATTGAAGATAATTTCTGTGTATTTAGATTGCTCTATTGTCACGGAAGGAGATCACTTCACAGTTTTGACCTTTGGCAGTGTGGGTTAAATTGCTCTTTCCGAACAGGCACTATTAGGTAGTTAATTTTGCAGTAAGTGCAGTAGTCCTTGTTTGTTGCTTACAGTGTTGCTAGCTGAATTGCCCTGGGCATGTAGGTTGGTAATATTTCTAAATGTGCTGGTCTTTGCCCGAAGACGTTTCTGCTTTGCATGTGGCTGAACGATGGGATTCTGTCTGGCAATTACAATGCTTTCCTGTCCAGTGTTGGAGATGTTTGTAACTCTTACTTGCTACATAGGCTTTTTGTTCATTCCTTAATTCTGGGACCTTCCAGTGTCAATGGCAAGAGACTTGTCTTTGCAAATAAAGATAATTCTTGTGTTCCAGAAGTGGCTGCTAAGCAATTTCTTCTCTGCTTTCCTAATGCTTACACTTTATTAATGCCTGCTTTTTCCTGCAGTTCCCTTAAGGACTTCCCACTGAGCTTCCTGTTAGATCTCCTTTGCCTTCCTCTGTTTCCTTATTGCTTCTGAGAGGCCTTTTTTTTGTGATGGCAGTTTTCATTAATGACTTATTGATCCTTTTCTTCATGATGTCAGACTGAAACACTGTTAAACCTCATAGCAACCCGCTGCCACTTCCCTGTCCCCCAAAGGCCCCAGCTGTAGATCTCCTGCCCTGCCTCAGGGTTGGTGGGGTTGCATGGAAGAACACACAGAGACCGTTTGCTTTCCCCTTTCGTGCCCAGCCTCTTGGACTGCTGCAAGCAAAAGCTCCTCTCTGACTTTCTCCTCAGACTGCTGCAATTAGAGGTTTCCACTCCCCTGAAAACATTTTTTTCAGGTACTTAAGAGATTTAATCAACAACAGAAGTTATTTCAGCCTAGCAGAGAAGTGAATGTTGCAGCCCTGCTTTCACGGTTTCTTCCATAAGCTTACTGACTGTCTGTTCCTTGCATCTTCCAGCCTTCACTCTCCACCAGGTCTGCCTGGCTGGGTTGTCATACCCAGGAGCCCATCACCATCCTCCGTCCCTGCTGCCAGCAGTATGCCTTTCCCCCGTAGCGAGCACTGTTTAAGGCAGCAAACTCTGAACTTAGTAAGTTTGGGGAGGGTTCCCCCTCTCTTAATGAGATTCAGCCTCACTTGATGGTTATCGGTGTGGTTCTGCTGAAACAATCTGTGAGCACATGGCAAGCTCAGGTTTGAAGCCTGACAGTTGTTGGTATCTTGAGAAAACTGAAGGTAGTCCTCCCAGCCTTGCTGTCAGTTCACCCTGTCTATAGGCTTGCTATAGATGGCCCTGCTGTTGCATATGTACAGGCTGTGAACTCTTCTTTTACTAAAATAGAAAATGAACCTTAAGTATTATGGATGGGACTACCAGTAGATGTGCAAAGGAACGATCTGGTGTACATTCCTCTGAAAACTTTAACTCACTTGTTTGTATATGATTCACTTTGATCCTTTCTATTGCTTGTTATACATGGCAGATGGAGGTCACCTTTAAAAAGCGGATTTTTTTGCTTGCTGTCCATTTAAATCTTACAAATTATCTTAAAACTCAAAAAATGTAACTGTGCCCAAATGATATCACGTAAATGTGTTGTCATAACTTCTGATAGCAAACAGTTATACAAGCTTGTGAAGGGGGAGGTTCTCAGTGGTTTTAAATAAGGCATACAGATTGCTAGTAGATCTGCTTGTGCTGTCACTTACTCAGCTGCATCTTGATTTAACCCTTCCCCCAACTCATTTCATGAGATAAATATTGTGTTGTGAAATATGAAACTGCATGACTTTTTTTTCCCCTTTGGTCATAGTCACACCCACAATGTGAAACTAGCCTGTTGTAAGTACTTACAGCACAGCCCTATTAATTTAAGGAACTGATTCATCAAGTGGTGTTGCTTGCTCAGCTATTCAAAGCTGTTAATAGTGTTCCTTTACTTACCTCTCTAGCCTGACAGCCATGTTGAGCCTGTTCTGGTTCAGCATTTGCCTGCTGAGCTAATTGACAGGACCCAGGACCACACTGAAATGGACTGAAATATTTAGAACCAATATTAATTAATCTTTTTCCAGCCTTACAGCTAAAGGCGATGTGGATGGGATATATGCCTGGTATCTAGCTGGTGCAGACCTGAAACAAACTGGTTATGATGGCAGGAATCCCCTACAAGTAGTAAGTGTGCATATGGCTGTATTTCCTATGGCGTGCTAGCTGTGTGAGTAATAACGCACGCTGTCGGATAATATTAGTTTGGGAAAAGTAAACGCTGCTTTGGAGACTATAAACTGGATTTGAGTTTGTTAAAAACTCAAATCTGGTGCTGTTCTGAAGTAATAAATTGTTGGAGCCAGAATTTTCTCATCCATGTCAGAAGAATTAAAATTTAAATTGGATTTTAATTATTTTGTGGTAACATATTCTTACTTCCCACAAGTAAGTATTTGCATGTCCTGGTGCACAGGATGGCAGGATTTATTCATGTTTCTACTTACAGGCAGAGGCTACAGGGCATAAGGAGGTTCTTGACTTCCTTAGACAAAAGTGGTAAAGAAGGTAAGATTGCATTTTCAAGTGCAAGATTTCTGAAATGTACAGATCAGCATACATATATATGAAGGGGGATTTTGTATTTAACCCCTAGTTCACCCTAAGGCATCTGGGTTCAGCTGCTGTCCCTGCCTTAGTTTCTGATACAACCCTGAGTACTTTAATCCTTCTTTGTAGAGTGGGGCTAATGTTTATTCCTCTTTCTGCCTGAGCCTGGAAGTGCTTTTGTTACGGTGTGTTCCACTGTGTGGTTCTGAACTTGATTGGGAATGTAAAAAGCTACCAAAGTAAAACCACTGAGGGCAGCAATGTCTTGTTCCGTTGGCCTGTTGCTATAAATTGCTCCTCTGTCTTGTCTGCATTAGAGAGGAAATGCCTTTTATCGGGCACTGTGCCAGGCCTGGTTTTCAGGGTGCCATGCCCACAGCACAGGAGCATGTCCTTCCCCAGGAGAGCTGCGAGGCGATTGCGGTCGTTCGGCTGCACAGCCTCCCACTCAGGAGGTGCTACGATGGTACCTACGGCACTTCCACCTGTGCTCTTCCTCTAGCTTTTAATGGAGCACCTTACACCAGTAAACCACCATGGGAAACAAGGGGCAGATTCTTAATAGACAGGAGATAGTTGTACTACATACATAGACTGCAGAAGGCTCCCTTTCTGCAGAGAGCTCTGCCGAGGGGTTGCTCCCCCTCTGGGTGCAGGACAGGGCAGTGATGTGGACTCTCTCTTACTCAGACCTTAGATGTAGCTGCCTGGTTGTCTCTGATACAGACTCGCAGCATGAATCTCTTTTGTGCTGCTGGCGTACAAGGTGTGTTTCCCCAGTTGTGTGCATGTGAGGTGGGTGTGAGCCTCATGCTCAAAGCATCAGATCTGACAAGTCTCTCTATAGGAAAGAACTCCTTTCTCAGAACTCCTGATGCAATATGTTGTTGATTTAGAGATATCTTCTCCAATGTATTGGCAAGTCTAATCCCAATTCAAATATTGGGAGGAGATGATCTCCTTTATTTAATAAACATTAACACAAAATTTAGTTAAAGGTTTTGCTGCATCCATGGCTACCTTGCCACTTCTGTGTCCTGTTTGATCAATGTGAGTGAATTCATGTGTGTGCAAGTGGAGAACTGCAACTGGAACAGTAGCATTTTTGAATCACTGTGGACTGGTCTAAATTGAACTTAGGACACAATCAGGCAGTTTTGCTTTCCTGTAAAGTTTGGGCGTTTTCTTTGGTTTTAGCTGATATAGAAGGATTAGATATAATCACAGTCTCAAACATCTAAATGGAAGCTTTCTAGTGTCCACAAGGAAGATGCTAAAAATAACTTCAGAATATGACTTATATTGCAAAGGGATTTCCATTTTCAGGGAAGTAGGTCTGCAAAAGTCACTTTTCTTTTGTAAGTGGGGAGTAAATGTGTTAAATACTCACTTCCTTCATGGATCATCTCTTAATTCCTTTGGACCGAACCACCAGTAATGTAGGCAGTCTGCAGGAAGTCTTCAGTACAGCATGAGAACTTGCTTGGTAGGCTACAAGGTAATCTTGGGAAGGTTTTGGATACTGCTTAGTTCTAAACATCCATTTTCTCTTTCTCCAGAGGCTATAGAAGATGGTCACTCCTCTTCAGAAATACCAGCTGTGAACATTAATGGTGTTAAGCGGTTATAGGAGGAAAAGAGGAAAGGAACAATGGTAGCTGTGCTTGGAGCATACAGGAAAGCTACAGCTTAGGCAGATTCTTTATTCAGGATCATATTAAGTTCTTACTGATTTTTTTCTAAAAATGGTTTGCTGCTTTATTTTTTAATCACTTTTTTTGAAAAGAAATTTTTTTAAACAAGCAAGGCTGGAATGTATTACCTTTGCTGTACAAGTACTGTACAAGTTCTGTGCAAGGCCTTTTGAATCTTCTTACGTTAAATCAATGAGCACAGTATTGCAGACATAGCAAATGGAAATGCTGTAGTGAATTCATACCAAGAAAAAACAGTGGATTGTGCATTTCTGGATTTCAACTAATAAAATCTCTGAGGAACGATGTTGGTTTCACTTTGTTTTTTTGCAATGGCTTCTATCGCTTCAGTTGCAATTACAGCAATTGTGAGTGTCAGTGCAAACAATTGAATCAGTCATGGGCATCTGCCTGCAGTTGTGTACTAATCTTCACCAATGTGTCACTATAAAACCTCACTTAAAATGAGTAGGAGGCAGATGCCATAAAGCATGTTTGTGGGACTAAGTGAATTGATTGTTTTGTTTCTAATAGCATCTTTCCCACATCCTGACCGGAATATAATCAAGATTGCTACATGCTGGACACATAATTCTTTGGACTGTAAGTGTGATCTCAGTATTAACAGACTACAAGTTTAAAGTCCCAACACTTTCAGACTAAAGAAAAAAAAGCAATATGTATCTTTACAGCTGTATCTGCCCTAGAATATGTAAACATATAAATACTTCAGGCAGATGCATGTATTGGAGAGGGCAACTTTTAATTTCACCTACAGCTTCTGCAATAATCTATGTGGATTTTCTATTGTTTGCTTCATCTGAAGGGAATCTTTGAAGTGTAGATAGTTTTTTATTTTTCCTCTTTATACTCTTCAGACTTCCCACAGCTATTCTTATTGTGGAGAAAAGCTGCATGGACTACTTGCTGAGCCTGCTAGTATTTAAAAGATTCCCAAGGTATGTTGTGCATCAGATAGCCCTAAAACAAGGTAACTGTGCATGTAGTCTAAGGAAACACTGTATACACTCAAGTTAAAACATTAAAACAAAAACATAAAAATGCCTGATTTTTTTTTTGTAATGTGAAAAGAAGTACACCTCTTCACTACAGTCACAAAAATTACAATTATGCTGTCTCATCATTAAATAATCTATGTTACATAGCAATAAACATGCTTTAGATTGAATAAAATTAATACGGAATTGAGTAAATGAGATCTAACATCAAAACTCAGGCTTCAAATTCATCACCTTTTTGGTGTCTTACCTGTAAATACATAAAGGTGATGTATGTAACAAAGTAACATTTGTGAAAATTTTGACAATCAGGAGAAAAACCATGCACAGACTCTTCTTCCTATGATATTTAGACCTACTATCTTAACTCCTGCCTAGTCAGTAGTCTAAAAGTCGATGCACTGAACTAGGAAATCCTTTGATAAACTTCTCTGCAAGTGACCTTATTGGGGTTAGAATATTTTGGGTTTTCTTAATGATTCTCAGATGCAATAATTTGTCCATAGCAGCATCCATTCTTTATATCCGTACCAGAATGACTGGCTGCAACATATACAGAAGCATTAATGCTTTCCTTGTACTTTTCAATAAGGGCTCATCTGATCTACAGAAAACTTTCTAAACGTTCTTATATTTCTACAATACAATATCCATCTAAACTACAAAACATACCTTCTATTTCTTTTGAACAAAGAATGGTATTCTGGTGTGAATTACTGAAATAATAGGTCTCAACAGTAAAACTGAAGGAGAGGGAAGAAAACAGACAACCATTTTCTTCCTGCATATGAGCCAGGTAAAGACATGAAGGACAACATTTAGAAATGTGATCCAGTAAGGAGACTTCTAGTTAGAAGCTTGTAAAGCTAAAATGAAATTCTTTGGGTCATGTTTACAGTGAGAATAAAGCAGTATTAGCTTCTTTCTGACAAACCGTTACAGAAATATATATCCTATTAATATGTTACCTTGCATAACATAGTGTTCCTGCAACTTTCTAGAAAATTTGCAATTTGCCTTACAAATAGACTATTTTTCTAACAATGGTTTAATGTTCTAACATTATCTAACAAATGTTTTAAAGGCAAATACATGAATGCAAATTTAACATTTATCTGAGAAAGAACTGCATCTCTTTCATATAAGTCAAAATTTCATTCAATAACTGTTAACAGTCTACAAGTGTTAGGAGAAACTGTGTAGAGGGTGCTGTGATTTAAGAAGTGGCAAGAGTCACTCAGTCAAGGCCAGAAACTTCAGCTCTTGATTCGGTGTCGGGGACGATCTTCAGTAATGCTTTTGAGATCCTGTGTTTGTCTTGTTTGTCTATTACACCCTTTGTTCTGTGCAGTGGATTTAATAATCATAATTATGCTCTCGGTGATAACTCCAGTCTTATGATGAATCTATTTGTATGTAAGAACCCTTAGGCTTTACATAGTTATTGGTCAAAAGCAGTATCTTAATATTAGTAAGGAATTAAAATTGTACCTATTTGTTTCTACATATTTGTTTCAGTTACAGTAAGCAGCTGGGTGTCTTTCATTAGGTATACTAGACATTCCAGGGACAGCTTAAGTTTTTTTAAACATCCTTATTTTTCTCCTTCAGATCATTCCTGAAAAGATCACATACGCTCTTCTTTTTGTCAGGCAATCTTCTGCTTGGTAAGGGTTTGCAGATTAAGCAGTCGTACAGGGCCATTACTAATGCAAACATGCTCATTCTGTTGCTGGGACTAGCTGCAGGTCCATTTCATAACTTCTGTAGCAGCTTTAACTCCAGTCACCCATGATGTCCTTGTACCCTTTCATAGCTACGTCCAATTATAGTCTGCTAGATCTAGCACATACTGCAAGGATCATCTGCAGATCTGTGCTTGATATTTTATACACCATACACCTTGGAATAGCATGGTAGAAGTTGGATAAAGTTAGTTTTGCTTTTTTTTTTTTTGTGCAGAAAAGCTTGTGATATTTTTCAGTAGCAGTTTTTAATGCTTATTGGAACATGAAGTTGACATTTCAGTTTGTGTTAGAAAACAGCAGTGGCTCCTGCCCTTTTCCAGCCTCAGTCTAATAATGCAAGTGTTCAGGCTGTAGCTTTCCTTGCTCTGTAAAACCATCAAGAGGTGAAATGCCATGCCAGGAAAGTGCACAAGCTCCTGAGACAGCCTCCTAGTGTGTGAGTGTCAGAGAGGCTGCTGCAGGTCTGTGACCATCCTGTTGTACGCGATTTCAGCAGTGACTATAGAACAGGGTAAAGGCATAATCAATAATGTGAGACTTGTAGCTGCTGCACAGATGTTGGACTTGTTTCCAGCATTGAATCTTTTAAGTTGCAGTGATGTTCTGGGAATGAATGCTGGTGCTGGAACCTCTGCTGCCTCTCCACGGAGGAGACGCTATGAATGCTTCCTGTAAAAGTCAAACATTACATCAATTCTACAGCTTTCTTCACTTGAAAGACAACACCCAGCTTCCACTTTGTTTCTTTTTCTTAATGATCCAGCTAATACTGCCAAGGGACAGGGACTACTTGGCCTATGTCAGCACTTCTCTAACACTGCAGAAAGCAGAGATTTGCACAACTAACATATCCAAGTTCCTGTCTGATTTGAGTTAGAACTTTCCTTTCCTGAACACAACCACTTTCTTTTTTACTGATGTCTGAAAACATTAAGTTTCTGTTTGGAGATTCTTTTGTAAAACTTTTGTGATGGAAGGGCTTTTTTAATGATTTGAAAAATCAACATGTACTTGCTCTGTTATTGCATGTTGTCTTGCTAAACTGTTAACAGCTGTCAAGGCTGGCTGACCCACTGACAGATTGACTGTATCTGATCAGTACTTGCTGAATTAAATCAGCTGTTCAACAAGGCTTCAGTATCTGCTCGCTCTTCTTAAATTGCTAAATAACTCCAGTTCTGCACATCTTAACTTAGAATTGCTATACTATAGCACGTCTCAGTTGTCTCATAGAAGGATTTTGGTGTTCAGCAATGAGTGATAATGAAATCTCTCATCTGGAACTAAACCCCTTCTTGAATCAGCGTATCTTTATTTGCAGTCTTCTGAATAGTGTGATCTACTGGGGTTCTTCCAAAAAGATTGTCATCTAGTTGGAAGACTCATCCATTTTTAAGGCAGGTTCAAGTAGTGAAATGACTAAGGAGGGAAATGTATCCCTTGTACGTAGAAGACAAGTGTGCCCAGTTCCACTTACACACAAAACATGAATGGACCCATAGCATGACCAAATTCAGGCATAGGTGTAATCCCTTTCTCAAGGTACCTATGCCGATTCCTGCATAGGACCTACCACAGCAGTGTAAGAAACAAAATGCTTTTAGTTTCCAACATCACAATTTGTTAGATCACTGAGATAAACCTTGAAGTAATTGTAGGATGGGTGAAAACAAGAAATTACAAAGAACCGATCAAATGTGCATGACATATGTCATCGCAAGCACTGCTGATACATTTGTGTCTCTTCCAAGTGGACTCTATCAGCAGTATAATCATCTTCTAGACTAGTAAGACTAGTCTCTCCATGATTCTTTAACAATGTTTTATGACACTGTGGTGCTTGATTGCATGGTTGTAAACAACACTTTTGTTTTAGTGATTCTTTCAGAAAAGCTACTAATGCAGAAAGCTTATAAGAGATGTAAAATACTCTACTGAACCATACAAATGAATCTGTGAGACTCGAATGTTGCTATCTTAGCCCATGAGTCAGAATAAAATCTGGTACTACCAGATTTATTATTTGTGCAAAGTGTCTACCTGAAAATTACTTTAGAAACTTCATTATACATACATTTGTTTACCTGTGATCAGCTGAATGGGAAGAGGCAGAAGCCTGCATCTCAGAAGTGTAACTGAGAAGTATCCTGAATCACAGCAACAAAATTAAATGTCTAGTGTAAGCTGCACAAAATAGCACTACTTAATGTAGCTCTATTTGGATGAGTTGATACAAATCTCATGGTCAAAGGATTTGGTCCTTGATGTCCAAATTTATGTTGATGTCTGACCAAAATTTGCCGCTGATGAACAGGAGGCTATAACAAATGGGGATCACAACTCCCCGCCGGCTCCCTTGGCAGGGAAGAGGCAGTGCCCCTTTCCCCCTCACCCAGCCCTGCCAAGGCTCGCCTGCTCAGGCACGCTCGGCTGGTGCGTATCTTGTGCATCCCCCCTGGCGTTTTGAGCTCCACATCGGCACCTCCCTCCCACTCCTGGATGCTGCACATCAGAGGGAGATGTCAGCCAAATCCATGGGAAGGTGCGAACCGACAACATCCTGCAGCTTCGCTCTGCAGCCTCCTCCGTACAAAGGCACTGCCAGGCTTCAGCAACGTGCGACCTGATGTGTGCCACGTTGCACAACGAGACAGGAAAAGGCTGAGATCATTCTCTGTCTTGCAGCCTCAAGAAATATCACAACAATAAATAATTACTCTCTCAAGCCATGGTGTTCCTTCACATCTCTCCAAAATGGGACCAGAAGAATAGTGGCCAGGGGAGCTGTCACCTGGCCAGAACTGCCTGCTAAGTAGTGTATGCAGCATTTCCGAGTACAGATAAGCCCCATTAATTACGTGTTTATGTGCACAATAAATGCGTTTCCTCTCTAGCGCTGCTGTCGTAGATCCTGTTAGGCTGTTGTGCTTGGTGTTCAACAGCCACAGACCCTGGTTTTAAGAGCCTGCAAGTGAAATTACATGAGAGTCCAGGCAGTGAAAGGTTGTAAGAAAGGGGCAAGAGAATGACAATAATGTTTGTTTATGTCAGCTGGTTATTTCTACACCTTGATTTCCAATTATTTAACATTAAATGATTAATTATTAGCATAGAAGAGGAATGACAATCTTGTCAATTCAGTACCAATGGTCACATACAGCAAAGAACAGAATTTCAGGGTAAAGAAAAAGGAGTCTTAATGGCAATCTTTTGCTGAGAGATAAGGAGTTATCGCAATTAGAACAGAGGGTTGTAAATTAATCCTGTCATATGCAAGAAGCTGCTGCACTGGGGAGATTCCCCGATGGTGATGCCTGTGCATGAATAATTACACTTGCATCTTTCAGGGTGTGTGGCTTCCTTCCTGGACATGTTTTGCTGTGGATCTTTGTGACCAGGGTGCTGTAAAAGCGGGATTTCAATGCATCAAATTCTTTCTGTGGCACATCTGAATTTCTGATTCCCACTGAAGGGTCAGTTTTGGGTGACATCATTCCCAGCACCCTTGAGGCAAGACATCCAGCAGAGCTCTCTGCTGAATCCCGTGGATCTCCAGGGCTTCAGGACAAAGCTGACTGCCTCTCGTCTCTGCTGACTGACAAGAGTGTGATGTGAAATGCCGGTTTATTTACTTGGACCACTTCGACAGAGCTCTCTGCCCACAACTATGTCACTATTCAGCACTGTTGTTTGGCAAGTTCTACATTCAAGGACATAAAACCAGAAATATGAGATGTTGCTAAAAGTTACCATGCTACTTCAGTGCAAAGTCACACCCTGACTCTGTATCTTCAATGGCTTGAACCAGCAAATACTTAGGAAATCTCAATAGATGGTCAAATCATTAGTAATTACTTGCTTTCTGATGGCTTTATGGGACAGAACACGTAATTCTGCTAACTCTGAAAAAACAGCTGGTTGGTGAATGTGACAAATAAAGTTAGTACAAGATTTGTGATGGCTATCACAATTAAGCATTGCAATCAATTACAAAGTTATTAAAGCACACTTAGTGCACAGCAGCTAATCTTAAATATGAATCTCTTGGATGAAATGTTCAGAAAAAGCTAGTGATTTCAAGTGTCAGCTTCCAGGGTCTAACCTGAAACTTGACAGTAGAAAAAAGATGGCTGGCATTTTACGAAAGTCAGTTCTTCTTACAGAGTCAGGCACCCAGGAAGCGAGGCATTCAAAATTACTGGTCATGTCAAAATCATGTTCACTGCCTATTTCATTTGTATTTTTATTTCAAGTTAAAAAACAAAACAAAGCAACACAACACCAAAAAAAAGAGGAGAAAGGAGAATTGATTGTGAGAGATAAAAAAAAATAACCATGAGACTAAACTTTCCTGAAATTTGGTAAAAATACTACAGAGATTGTTTATCCAGAGTTGATTTCAAAACAGGACTCGGTGGATTACATTTCCCACACACACATCTCCAGCTGTCATCTCAACGGCACTGCTGTGGCTCCTAAGCTTCCAGTGGAAAGTCCTGGCAAAGTATAATCTACACCAGGACTGCAGAAGTACCTCCTCATTCTTTGCAACACGCTTTTCTTCATGTGTTTTAGGGCTCCTACTGCCGGAGTTGAAGCTTCTCCTTAATATCGAGCTCTCAGTGCAGAGGCTGACGGATCTCCCAGGACACATCTGCTTGACAGCTCGCGCGCTGTCTCTGCAGCACAAGGATTGTTTTTCACACCTTTTTTTTTTTTCTTTTTTTCTTTTACAACTGCTGATGCACAGGTAATTCTAACTACTGATCCAGCCTGCAAGTGTGCAAAGCCCTGAGGTCTCCTTCTTCTAGACTCATTACTAAAAGAACTGACATGTTTAACAATTAAATCGAAAATTTGAAGTAGAAAACAGAAAATTTGTACTGTTATTTACTGCTAGCTATTGTGCTACTGTATACAGACAAAGCTTCACTTGAAAAATTCTCCTAAAAAGGAAAAAAGTACATTAATTTGTATAATGTAATTCACACAGTTAACTTCTGGAATGAACAAGATGTTAAATCAGAACAAGGAAAGCGGTGAAGAGTGGTATTACACACTAAATTGGTACGTAACCTCTGTAGTGCTCAGGGACAATGAACTGTCTGTTGAGATACAAACCCCTCTCCCACTAAATTGATAATTTTGGATTTAATCAAAATTTTGTTCATACAATGGTGGCATTTTCCAATAAAATGTGAATTCCTAGCTTCGCATGAAGCTGTTATCCATCTTTTAATTTCTAGCATGTCTTTATTAATTTAACTACTGAATGGCAAACCCCTAATCTTTCTAAAAGTTCTTGGTTGGAAAAACACCTCACCTCATCTTATTTCTCTCTAAATCACTTGATATTATTTAGGCAATAATCTCAAAAGTCTTCCTATTTATGAGAAAGCGTTAGGCCATCTCTCAAGGTCTTTATTACTGCAAAACAACGTTACTATCAAGCTGCTATTATGCTCACATGTGACATGTAGTGGGCTGCTATATTGACAAATGAGTTTGAACCAACTAAAGTAAACAAGAAGTTGCCCCATCAGTGTTTGCTATGAACATATGGAATGCTGATTTCCCAGGGTGGGAGAAAATCCACTTGCACAGGGTTTTTTCTGTTTACCAGGCCCAAGAATATGACAGGTACTTTACAGGACATGTCACACTCTACGTCTTTGCTTAAGAAAATTCCAACCTAATTTTAAGTGATCAATAATGAGCATGAATAGCAAATCAGTAGGGAAATGATGAGGAAGGTAAAAACAATCAGCTGAGAAATGGTAAGCTCCATGTCCAGGCTTAGTTCGTGTGCTGGATTTATTTAAAGTTTAGAACTGTCAGATAAGACATGTCGTAGTACAAGGAACAGTACTTTGGGTTGCCCCATGCCTTTCCATGATATTACCTGTGGAATAAGGTATTGGCAAGAAATTATTGGTACCTTTTGCCAAAGGAGTGTGGGGATACTGATGGCTAATAATAAGAGCACCTCCCAGTCATTTTTCACAAAATCATTTTTTCAAAGTAGAACCTCCTTGAAATCTAATCTTCCCCTCATTACCAAAGCACTTATGATCTTCCATATTCTCCCATGCAAACAGCACACCCTTTTATGTCCTCCCACAAGCTTACTCTTCATCTTTGCTTCCTCCCAGGCCAGCTCTTTGTCTCTTACAGTCACCCCTGGCACTACGTCTCCTTTTGTGCTGCCCTCTTTGTTTGACACTATCAGCTGATTAATATTTGTTTTCCCCTTCCAAGAAAACTCTGCCTGCTGTACAAGGTGCTCAAGCCACCATGTTCCATGTTACAGTGTGCTGCTCCTCCAGGTTTCAGGAGAGTCAGCGCAATCAGAGAGCTCTCAACATCTATTGCGATGAGTCCAGGACAGTCCTTTTCACTGGGTTTGTGCCTCTGGACTGCAAACATACTGGGAAACATACCTGCGGCTTGCTTAACAGGGCCATTTATTGCACTGTGATCCCTTAAAAACCAAGCACAGAACTACTGTAGCCACACATATGCAGCTGAAGAGAGTAAGATATAAACAATACCTAGTTTAACCATCAACAGAAATTAAGGACTAATTACTATTCCTTCTAATACAACTGAAGATTTCCCTCTGTACAATTTCAGAACCAATTCTATTATTTTAGTGCTTCAATCACCTTTCGTACCTTCACAGAGGAAGAATAATTACATACGGCTTATCCCTTCCACAGTGGTATCTGTCCACTTCTACTGTTAGGCCTCTCTACTCTTCTATCTTTTAAAGCCTTCAGCCTATTCTCTGAGACTTTACCTAGCTAAGGGAGGTAGCAGGATGTTATCTTTCTTACTTTTATAATCGGGGCTATACGGATCAGAAACAGAACTTATTAAATAATTACATAAATAAATTAAATGTACATTTGCCCACTGCTCTCTAACATCTAAGTTACTGAAAAAAAAGAACATTTTTCATACTAGTCATCTAAGGGAATTTATACATTGACTAGGTGGATCCCTTTAAGCAATAAAGTTCACTCTAGCCACCCCTTACATACCACTTAGGAACAAACACAAGAGATCCGTACTCTCTTTTATTATATTCTTCCCTGAAAAAAAAACCCAAAACTTAAACAGTAAAACCACCAACACTTACTAAAAAAAAAAAATTCCAAAGCAGAAGACAATTCATCCTGCCTAAACCCCATATAGGTTCTTGTACCTCAGCTCCCCTTGGCTGCCCCAGGCAATTTGCCACTTAGGGCTCAGAGTCCTTCTTTAGGGGCCATCAGCCGTGTGTGTCTGAACCTGGAACAGAACAGCGAAGGGATCCCTGTGGATTATATATCTCACCAGTGCAGTAGTGGATTCTGACTGGTTTGGCTGGAAAGGGCTTTCATACCCAGTTAGTACGGACAGTCTGGTTATTATTCAGCTGAGTGGTACTGTGGAGCCATGGGTGTGGGTCTGGGTGTGGGTTTGTGTTTGTCAGGGGCAGGCAAGAGTCAGAATATAATTAGTGAGGGATTATATATAAAACACAGCTCGTGCGATCATGCTGTGCATGCTGTATACATCACCATCAGGAGCAGAAGACCTAGGACACTGTGCCATAAAACAAATTACTCTCCTTACAATGAGTAAAGAGCTGCCTTGCTCTTGTGGGAACAGCAGGTTTCCACTGACGCCAAAGACAGAGGTCCCTTTTGAATTAACTCACAAATAGTGCACCCTCCTCTATCCAAGGCAAGCAAATATCCTTTTGGGAGGATGAGGAGGTCCAGAAAACCCCTACGGACTGGCCTTTCTGGAAGAAGGCACAAAATTAACTTCTAGGTTTGAGAAGAGCAGGAGCTGGTTTTACCAAAGTGGACAGAAATGCCTCCAGCCTAGATCTCAGGAGCTTCCTCAGCGTGAGGTTTGCATAGGCTGCTAGAACAACCTGTCTGCTCCTGCCTCTGGTGCAAGCACCACATTCACATGAGCCATGCTGGAACAGCTGCTGCACAGCCAGGAGGGCTTCTCCCTCCTCTGCTGCTCTGTGATGCCTGTATGGGCATTTCCTCCGGGACCAGCTTGAGTTTCCTACATATTTTTAAAGGGCCAAAGATCATAGGATCTGGAGGGCCAAAATTCATACACAGCACTTAGACAGTTCTTCAAACATTCGAAGTACTACATAAACAGTAGTGAAGCCTCATAAGATGAGGTAGGTAAGCATTATCTCTCCTCTCAAGGTGTGGTGAAGTGACTTGGCTGAGGCCATAGGCTGAGTCACTGGCAGAGCAGGGTTTACCATCCACATCTTTTTGAAATGGTGTGTGCTGGGCTGGCTGGCAAAACCAGTGTGCGGTCAGGCAACGCAGGCAGCTGGGCAACACCAAAGACCAGCATCCCCACTGCCATCATGGAGAAGCCATTAGGTTACCATAAACCCCCTCCTGATGTGGCAGAGCATGAAGGCCCTTCAGCTCACCCCAACACCACGGCTCAGAAGTCTCGGTGATTTAAGTTTCATTGCTATTCTGCCAATGAAGAGAGTAAAATTGAGAGGAATTAACTGAAGAAGCCCAAATTCAGAGACAGTTGCTCCCTGAGTCACAGCTAAGAGTGTGACAATGAGCAAGCGGCCTGATTTTTGGAAGTTCAAGGCACCCTCCCCATTGGCTGCCCAACACCTCTGAAAATCAAGCCCTTCTTCACATTTCTTAGTCCTGGTTTCTTAGTCCTGCCTTTCTGAAACCAAGTAGCATGATCTTCTCAAGGTCAGGAACATTCAGCAGCAGCAAGCTCTGAAAAGGCGCAGTGCTTCCCAACGGTGACTCCTCAGATGCGTTACCTGGGGAAACAGTGGCAGGGCTGCAGGGAGAGTGGGGGAAGATGGGGCAAACACCGTCCCTCACACACAGCAGGTGGTTTCTCACACCATTTCTAAGAAAAAAAAAAACCCTCACAGTATGGAGAGTAAAGCCAGCAGTGAACACTTCCAGGCTGGGGAGAGTTACGCTGTGCGACCCTTCTGGAGGGCAGGGCAGCAGATGGCAATGCCACTGGGATGTTGGGGGTCTTTTGCAGATTGCCTTCTGCAGGCAACCCCCGGCCTCTAAGAGAATATTGGCTGGTGGGGAAGGTGGAGAGACCCGGCTCCGAAGACCGGGGATGGCAGGCAGGAGACCGGGCTTCTCCACCTCAGGCCTGCCCGGGGGCAGGCTGGGCGGGAAGCGGCCTTCCTCGCCAGGCACGACGCCGCGACAAGCATGGAGCCCGGGCCAAGGCGTGCATTCACATTGCGGCGACGAAATCCCCCAGAGAACATGACGGCGCCGGTTTAGGGTTTTCTGTTTTGTTTTGTTGTTTTGTTTTT